>NC_058085.1:315069522-315284161 GCF_014858855.1 Bufo gargarizans
AGCTCGTACGGACCGTCTTCCAGTCCAGGAGGTTCCACTGAAGCCTGGAGACCGGGTCCTGGTACAAGAGAAACGTCCCAGAGGCAAGTTAAGTGAGCGTTGGGAGGTACAGCCATATAAAGTGATCAAGAGAGTGTACCCTAATGGTCCGGTCTACGAAGTGCAGGTTGAAAATGAGGAGTCTGGTTCACTGACTCTACATAGGAATATGCTATGGTCCTGCCAGTCCAAAGATCCCGCACCTATTCAGAGGACACCTCCTCCTCCTGCCCCATACCCAGAACTTGTTATATCCAATGGAAACGAATGTGAAGACTGGTGGACCATTCCTGAAACAATATCACCTGACCCAAGAGAGAGTCACAAGAACCACCCCATAAATGCACATCCGACAGTCAATCAGTATAAAAAATATATAAAGTTTATTGGACAAACCAACAGACACATTAAAAATTGCATACAATTAGAACAAAGTACGGTATGCAATATAATAAATATAACCGACACACACAGGTCCACTGAATTGACAGAGATGGGCATATATACTATAAACCAGCATATAAAAATCCAATATAAAGCATTGGATTCAGGTCAGGTCAGGTGATATTGTTTCATGTCTTTTTCACCACCCCCTGAACTCCGTGTATTATTCGGTGTGCCCCCTGATTCCTTTATTCCACTGCTGGACTGCGGAAGGTCCCCAGGCTGCAGGTGATGAGGCTCCAGCTACAGAACCACTACCGTCTCGCAGTGAAGAGGAACCCGCGACCACATCCAAATCTCCTGCTGTAATGGAAGAACCCAGGTTAACAGCTCTCAGTGGAGAAAGTCAGGTCTTAACAGACCTCCGGAGATCCAGTAGGTCTACTGCAGGTGCAGCGTCCCACTCAGGATACGTGGGAACTGCAAAATTACTGTGAAACCACATTACAGTGTTGCATGTCATTCTGTATTACATCACCTGTTGTATCCCTGTTCATAGGCTGGTTAGGTGTATTTTATAAATCCCACCACTAGAGGGGGATAGTACTTAGTCTATATAAATACTTTAGTCAGGCCTAGTGTGGTGAAGAGGGTAGAGAGAGAGAGGAGAAGAGAGGAGTAGAGCCTGTTGTTAAGCTGAGGCTACACACCACAGAGTAGTGGGTGAAGTCTGAAGCAGCAATGAGGTAGAACCAAGGTATGAGGGGCAGGAGAGCGTTTTCCTCCTGTGATCATCTTAGTTCCTGACATCCTACAACCAGAGGACAGTGTTGCGTCCCTGGAAGAAATCCAAGCTAAAAGAGAGACATCGGTGATAACAGCCACTACCTAAGGCTTAATGGGCACCTTTGCACATGGTGGAGGACAATCTAGCTACAGGCAGCCTCACCATACATTATAGAAGACAGATTAGCTACCTGTTCAAGGGCTTGGAAGATACAGAAATAATAGGACTAAGCATACCAGTGAGACCTCTACAGAACCACAGCCTGAGTCAAAACGTAGCCAAACCTATTAACAGTGGATCAACAGACTCCCTCTAAAGAACAAAAGACTGTATTCTGTTTGGATGTATATGCCACAACTAAAACCAGCCACAGTAAAAGTTGTGAGTTGTATCCTACCACTGTCTACTTCATTCTTCAATATTACTACAACTGGTTGTACCACCATAAACGGTACTGGCGTCACGACAAATACCACCAAGGGCACCTCAACCTCCATCTAGGCTGGTGCTTCCCTACCACAGAGTGTGCCCCGGAGGATTTTGTGCTGTCTTCCTCATCACTGTGCTGCTGGCCCAGGGAGGCTTTCTGCTAACCGTGAGTAAACCGATGAACTGTATTATTACTAGCCCCTCATCGGCCCACTGTGCACCTCACGTGTAGCCCCTGCGGTTCTGGCACGCCACACAGGGGTTCCTCCAAACAGGTATGCTGCTGATCAGTTTATTTGGTCTGCCTGTATATATTGTGTGCAATGTTGTATTGCTGTTTAAATGTTCCATTAACCCCTTTGCTTTCCATGGACTATATCGCAAGGCCGAGGACGGCCACCTTTAAAGGGAGTCTTTCACGCCGATTCACCCTATTAACCTAATAACAGTGTTATGTCCACGGCATCCCCCCTAATTAAACTGTGCTTACCGTTTGTTCCTTGCTATCATCGTTCTGCAGAAAAACACTTTTAATCCACATGCAAATTAGGCTGTGAAGGTGCCCAGGGGCGGCATTACAACGGCCGGTGCCCAGGCCCCTGGGTCATTTTCATACAAAGCCACTCCCCCTCCACCGCGTCTGCCTGCCCTTAGTCTCTGCTCTAACCTCCCTCTTCCCGTCCGTAATCCCGCACATGTGCCGATGAACGCGATATCGGCGCATGCGCATTAAATGACCACAGTCAGGCCGGGGCATCACAGTTTACCATGCACATGCTCTGATAACGCGTTCAGCGGCACATGCGCGGGATTACGGACAGGAGGAGGAAGGTTAGAGCAGAGACTAAGGGCGGGCAGACGCGGCGGAGGGAGAGTGGCTTCGTATGAAGCAGAACGATGCTAGCAAGGATCAAACGGTAAGCACCGTTTTAATAGGGGGGATGCTGTGGACATAACACTGTTATTAGGTTAATAGGGTGAATCGGCGTGAAAGACTCCCTTTAAGTGGGGAGGCATGTAAGAGTCAGCCTTATATTCACCAAATTACATTGCACTGACATCTGGTGATAATGCTGCACACAGGCTGTGATATCCTCCTCCAGCCACAAGAGGCGGCTGTGGCTTGGAAAAAGGGAAAGGACAAGCTGAAAGAAGACAATAAAGTTTTTTTCCCGGGCTGTGCTAGAAGTTGCCGGGTCTGTCTGGAGAGGGAAAGAGACTGGCTGCTGGGAGATAACAGAAAGAGAATATAAGACGTGATTTCTTCCTGGCTAGGGATGAGCGAACTCGAACTGTATAGTTCGGGTTCGTACCGAATTTTGGGGTGTCCGTGACACGGACCCGAACCCGGACATTTTCGTAAAAGTCCGGGTTCGGGTTCGGTGTTCGTCGCTTTCTTGGCGCTTTTGTGACGCTTTCTTGGCGCTTTTTGAAAGGCTGCAAAGCAGCCAATCAACAAGCGTCATACTACTTGCCCCAAGAGGCCATCACAGCCATGCCTACTATTGGCATGGCTGTGATTGGCCAGAGCACCATGTGACCCAGCCTCTATTTAAGCTGGAGTCACATAGCGCCGCCCGTCACTCTGCTCTGATTAGCGTAGGGAGAGGTTGCGGCTGCGACAGTAGGGCGAGATTAGGCAGATTAACTCCTCCAAAGGACTTGATTAACTGATCGATCTGCAGCTGTGGATCATTGAGCTGCTGATCCTCAATTGCTCACTGTTTTTAGGCTGCCCAGACCGTTTGTCAGTCACATTTTTCTGGGGTGATCGGCGGCCATTTTGTGTCTTGTGGTGCGCCAGCACAAGCTGCGACCAAGTGCATTTAACCCTCAATGGTGTGGTTGTTTTTTGGCTAAAGCCTACATCAGGGTGAAGCTGTCACACCAAGTGCATTTAACCAGCAATAGTCTGTTCATTTTTTGGCCATATACAAAATCAGGGGCAAGCTGCGCCTGTCACCAAGTGCATTTAACCCTCAATGGTGTGGTTGTTTTTTGGCTAAAGCCTACATCAGGGTGAAGCTGTCACACCAAGTGCATTTAACCAGCAATAGTCTGTTCATTTTTTGGCCATATACAAAATCAGGGGCAAGCTGCGCCTGTCACCAAGTGCATTTAACCCTCAATGGTGTGGTTGTTTTTTGGCTAAAGCCTACATCAGGGTGAAGCTGTCACACCAAGTGCATTTAACCAGCAATAGTCTGTTCATTTTTTGGCCATATACAAAATCAGGGGCAAGCTGCGCCTGTCACCAAGTGCATTTAACCCTCAATGGTGTGGTTGTTTTTTGGCTAAAGCCTACATCAGGGTGAAGCTGTCACACCAAGTGCATTTAACCAGCAATAGTCTGTTCATTTTTTGGCCATATACAAAATCAGGGGCAAGCTGCGCCTGTCACCAAGTGCATTTAACCCTCAATGGTGTGGTTGTTTTCTGGCTAAAGCCTACATCAGGGTGAAGCTGTCACACCAAGTGCATTTAACCAGCAATAGTCTGTTTATTTTTTGGCCATATACTACATCAGGGGCAAGCTGCGCCCGTCACCAAGTGCATTTAACCCTCAGTAGTGTGGTTGGTCAAGCTGTGACACCAAGTGCATTTAACCAGCAATAGTCTGTTCATTTTTTGGCCATATACTACATCAGGGGCAAGCTGCGCCCGTCACCAAGTGCATTTAACCAGCAATAGTGTGGTTATTTTTTGGCCATATCCCAGTCTAATTCTGTCACTAAATCCATACCGGTCACCCAGCGCCTAAATACTAGGCCTCAAATTTATATCCCGCTAAATCTCTCGTTACCGCTGTCCTGTTGTAGCTGGGAAAGTTATTTAGTGTCCGTCAAAGCACATTTTTTGTTCTGGGTTGAAGTACAATTCCCAATTTAGCAATTTCATAATTTAGTGGTTTCTGCTATATCAGAGCTATTTGAAATCTATCCCTAAAAGGGTATATAATATTCAAGGTGCACATTGGGTCATTCAGAATAACTTCACACACACCCGCTACTGTGTATTTTCAAGTCTAATTCTGTCACTAAACCCATACCTGTCACCCAGCGCCTAAATACTAGGCCTCAAATTTATATCCTGCTAAATCTCTCGTTACCGCTGTCCTGTTGTAGCTGGGAAAGTTATTTAGTGTCCGTCAAAGCACATTTTTTGTTCTGGGTTGAAGTACAATTCCCAATTTAGCAATTTCATAATTTAGTGGTTTCTGCTATATCAGAGCTATTTGAAATCTATCCCTAAAAGGGTATATAATATTCAAGGTGCACATTGGGTCATTCAGAATAACTTCACACACACCCGCTACTGTGTATTTTCAAGTCTAATTCTGTCACTAAACCCATACCTGTCACCCAGCGCCTAAATACTAGGCCTCAAATTTATATCCTGCTAAATCTCTCGTTACCGCTGTCCTGTTGTAGCTGGGAAAGTTATTTAGTGTCCGTCAAAGCACATTTTTTGTTCTGGGTTGAAGTACAATTCCCAATTTAGCAATTTCATAATTTAGTGGTTTCTGCTATATCAGAGCTATTTGAAATCTATCCCTAAAAGGGTATATAATATTCAAGGTGCACATTGGGTCATTCAGAATAACTTCACACACACCCGCTACTGTGTATTTTCAAGTCTAATTCTGTCACTAAACCCATACCTGTCACCCAGCGCCTAAATACTAGGCCTCAAATTTATATCCTGCTAAATCTCTCGTTACCGCTGTCCTGTTGTAGCTGGGAAAGTTATTTAGTGTCCGTCAAAGCACATTTTTTGTTCTGGGTTGAAATACAATTCCCAATTTAGCAATTTCATAATTTAGTGGTTTCTGCTATATCAGAGCTATTTGAAATCTATCCCTAAAAGGGTAGATCATATTGAAGGTGCACATAGGGTCATTCAGAATAACTTCACACACACCCGCTACTGTGTATTTCCAAGTCTAATTCTGTCACTAAACCCATACCTGTCACCCAGCGCCTAAATACTAGGCCTCAAATTTATATCCCGCTAAATCTCTCGTTACCGCTGTCCTGTTGTAGCTGGGAAAGTTATTTAGTGTCCGTCAAAGCACATTTTTTGTTCTGGGTTGAAGTACAATTCCCAATTTAGCAATTTCATAATTTAGTGGTTTCTGCTATATCAGAGCTATTTGAAATCTATCCCTAAAAGGGTATATAATATTCAAGGTGCACATTGGGTCATTCAGAATAACTTCACACACACCCGCTACTGTGTATTTCCAAGTCTAATTCTGTCACTAAACCCATACCTGTCACCCAGCGCCTAAATACTAGGCCTCAAATTTATATCCTGCTAAATCTCTCGTTACCGCTGTACTGTTGTTGCTTGGAAAGATATTTAGTGTCCGTCAAAGCACATTTTTTGTTCTGGGTTGAAGTACAATTCCCAATTTAGCAATTTCATAATTTAGTGGTTTCTGCTATATCAGAGCTATTTGAAATCTATCCCTAAAAGGGTATATAATATTCAAGGTGCACATTGGGTCATTCAGAATAACTTCACACACACCCGCTACTGTGTATTTTCAAGTCTAATTCTGTCACTAAACCCATACCTGTCACCCAGCGCCTAAATACTAGGCCTCAAATTTATATCCTGCTAAATCTCTCGTTACCGCTGTCCTGTTGTAGCTGGGAAAGTTATTTAGTGTCCGTCAAAGCACATTTTTTGTTCTGGGTTGAAGTACAATTCCCAATTTAGCAATTTCATAATTTAGTGGTTTCTGCTATATCAGAGCTATTTGAAATCTATCCCTAAAAGGGTATATAATATTCAAGGTGCACATTGGGTCATTCAGAATAACTTCACACACACCCGCTACTGTGTATTTTCAAGTCTAATTCTGTCACTAAACCCATACCTGTCACCCAGCGCCTAAATACTAGGCCTCAAATTTATATCCTGCTAAATCTCTCGTTACCGCTGTCCTGTTGTAGCTGGGAAAGTTATTTAGTGTCCGTCAAAGCACATTTTTTGTTCTGGGTTGAAGTACAATTCCCAATTTAGCAATTTCATAATTTAGTGGTTTCTGCTATATCAGAGCTATTTGAAATCTATCCCTAAAAGGGTATATAATATTCAAGGTGCACATTGGGTCATTCAGAATAACTTCACACACACCCGCTACTGTGTATTTTCAAGTCTAATTCTGTCACTAAACCCATACCTGTCACCCAGCGCCTAAATACTAGGCCTCAAATTTATATCCTGCTAAATCTCTCGTTACCGCTGTCCTGTTGTAGCTGGGAAAGTTATTTAGTGTCCGTCAAAGCACATTTTTTGTTCTGGGTTGAAGTACAATTCCCAATTTAGCAATTTCATAATTTAGTGGTTTCTGCTATATCAGAGCTATTTGAAATCTATCCCTAAAAGGGTATATAATATTCAAGGTGCACATTGGGTCATTCAGAATAACTTCACACACACCCGCTACTGTGTATTTTCAAGTCTAATTCTGTCACTAAACCCATACCTGTCACCCAGCGCCTAAATACTAGGCCTCAAATTTATATCCTGCTAAATCTCTCGTTACCGCTGTCCTGTTGTAGCTGGGAAAGTTATTTAGTGTCCGTCAAAGCACATTTTTTGTTCTGGGTTGAAATACAATTCCCAATTTAGCAATTTCATAATTTAGTGGTTTCTGCTATATCAGAGCTATTTGAAATCTATCCCTAAAAGGGTAGATCATATTGAAGGTGCACATAGGGTCATTCAGAATAACTTCACACACACCCGCTACTGTGTATTTCCAAGTCTAATTCTGTCACTAAACCCATACCTGTCACCCAGCGCCTAAATACTAGGCCTCAAATTTATATCCCGCTAAATCTCTCGTTACCGCTGTCCTGTTGTAGCTGGGAAAGTTATTTAGTGTCCGTCAAAGCACATTTTTTGTTCTGGGTTGAAGTACAATTCCCAATTTAGCAATTTCATAATTTAGTGGTTTCTGCTATATCAGAGCTATTTGAAATCTATCCCTAAAAGGGTATATAATATTCAAGGTGCACATTGGGTCATTCAGAATAACTTCACACACACCCGCTACTGTGTATTTCCAAGTCTAATTCTGTCACTAAACCCATACCTGTCACCCAGCGCCTAAATACTAGGCCTCAAATTTATATCCTGCTAAATCTCTCGTTACCGCTGTACTGTTGTTGCTTGGAAAGATATTTAGTGTCCGTCAAAGCACATTTTTTGTTCTGGGTTGAAGTACAATTCCCAATTTAGCAATTTCATAATTTAGTGGTTTCTGCTATATCAGAGCTATTTGAAATCTATCCCTAAAAGTGTATATAATATTCAAGGTGCACATTGGGTCATTCAGAATAACTTCACACACACCCGCTACTGTGTATTTCCAAGTCTAATTCTGTCACTAAACCCATACCTGTCACCCAGCGCCTAAATACTAGGCCTCAAATTTATATCCCGCTAAATCTGTCCCTAGTGCTGTAGCTGGGCGAGTTATTTAGTGTCCGTTCAAGCACATTTCTTGTTCTGGGTTGAAATACAATTCCCAATTTAGCAATTTCATAATTTAGTGGTTTCTGCTATATCAGAGCTATTTGAAATCTATCCCTAAAAGGGTATATAATATTCAAGGTGCACATAGGGTCATCAAGAATAACTTCACACACCCGCTACTGGGCCTTTCCAATTCTAATTCTGTCACTAAACCCATACCTGTCACCCAGCGCCTAAATACTAGGCCTCAAATTTATATCCCGCTAAATCTCTCGTTACCGCTGTCCTGTTGTGGCTGGGAAAGTTATTTAGTGTCCGTCAAAGCACATTTTTTGTTCTGGGTTGAAGTACAATTCCCAATTTAGCAATTTCATAATTTAGTGGTTTCTGCTATATCAGAGCTATTTGAAATCTATCCCTAAAAGGGTATATAATATTCAAGGTGCACATTGGGTCATTCAGAATAACTTCACACACACCCGCTACTGTGTATTTCCAAGTCTAATTCTGTCACTAAACCCATACCTGTCACCCAGCGCCTAAATACTAGGCCTCAAATTTATATCCTGCTAAATCTCTCGTTACCGCTGTACTGTTGTTGCTTGGAAAGATATTTAGTGTCCGTCAAAGCACATTTTTTGTTCTGGGTTGAAGTACAATTCCCAATTTAGCAATTTCATAATTTAGTGGTTTCTGCTATATCAGAGCTATTTGAAATCTATCCCTAAAAGGGTATATAATATTCAAGGTGCACATTGGGTCATTCAGAATAACTTCACACACACCCGCTACTGTGTATTTCCAAGTCTAATTCTGTCACTAAACCCATACCTGTCACCCAGCGCCTAAATACTAGGCCTCAAATTTATATCCCGCTAAATCTGTCCCTAGTGCTGTAGCTGGGCGAGTTATTTCGTGTCCGTTCAAGCACATTTCTTGTTCTGGGTTGAAATACAATTCCCAATTTAGCAATTTCATAATTTAGTGGTTTCTGCTATATCAGAGCTATTTGAAATCTATCCCTAAAAGGGTATATAATATTCAAGGTGCACATAGGGTCATCAAGAATAACTTCACACACCCGCTACTGGGCCTTTCCAATTCTAATTCTGTCACTAAACCCATACCTGTCACCCAGCGCCTAAATACTAGGCCTCAAATTTATATCCCGCTAAATCTCTCGTTACCGCTGTCCTGTTGTGGCTGGGAAAGTTATTTAGTGTCCGTCAAAGCACATTTTTTGTTCTGGGTTGAAGTACAATTCCCAATTTAGCAATTTCATAATTTAGTGGTTTCTGCTATATCAGAGCTATTTGAAATCTATCCCTAAAAGGGTATATAATATTCAAGGTGCACATTGGGTCATTCAGAATAACTTCACACACACCCGCTACTGTGTATTTCCAAGTCTAATTCTGTCACTAAACCCATACCTGTCACCCAGCGCCTAAATACTAGGCCTCAAATTTATATCCTGCTAAATCTCTCGTTACCGCTGTACTGTTGTTGCTTGGAAAGATATTTAGTGTCCGTCAAAGCACATTTTTTGTTCTGGGTTGAAGTACAATTCCCAATTTAGCAATTTCATAATTTAGTGGTTTCTGCTATATCAGAGCTATTTGAAATCTATCCCTAAAAGGGTATATAATATTCAAGGTGCACATTGGGTCATTCAGAATAACTTCACACACACCCGCTACTGTGTATTTCCAAGTCTAATTCTGTCACTAAACCCATACCTGTCACCCAGCGCCTAAATACTAGGCCTCAAATTTATATCCCGCTAAATCTGTCCCTAGTGCTGTAGCTGGGCGAGTTATTTAGTGTCCGTTCAAGCACATTTCTTGTTCTGGGTTGAAATACAATTCCCAATTTAGCAATTTCATAATTTAGTGGTTTCTGCTATATCAGAGCTATTTGAAATCTATCCCTAAAAGGGTATATAATATTCAAGGTGCACATAGGGTCATTCAGAATAACTTCACACACCCGCTACTGTGCATTTCCAAATCTAATTCTGTCACTAAACCCATACCTGTCACCCAGCGCCTAAATACTAGGCCTCAAATTTATATCCCGCTAAATCTCTCGTTACCGCTGTCCTGTTGTGGCTGGGAAAGTTATTTAGTGTCCGTCAAAGCACATTTTTTGTTCTGGGTTGAAATACAATTCCCAATTTAGCAATTTCATAATTTAGTCGTTTCTGCTATATCAGAGCTATTTGAAATCTATCCCTAAAAGGGTAGATCATATTGAAGGTGCACATAGGGTCATTCAGAATAACTTCACACACACGCTTCTGTGCATTTCCAAGTCTAATTCTGTCACTAAATCCATACCGGTCACCCAGCGCCTAAATACTAGGCCTCAAATTTATATCCCGCTGAATTTGAATACAATACATTGGGCCAAATAATATATTTGTTGTTGTGGTGAACCATAACAATGAGAAAAACATCTAGTAAGGGACGCGGACGTGGACATGGTCGTGGTGGTGTTAGTGGACCCTCTGGTGCTGGGAGAGGACGTGGCCGTTCTGCCACATCCACACGTCCTAGTGTACCAACTACCTCAGGTCCCAGTAGCCGCCAGAATTTACAGCGATATATGGTGGGGCCCAATGCCGTTCTAAGGATGGTAAGGCCTGAGCAGGTACAGGCATTAGTCAATTGGGTGGCCGACAGTGGATCCAGCACGTTCACATTATCTCCCACCCAGTCTTCTGCAGAAAGCGCACAGATGGCGCCTGAAAACCAACCCCATCAGTCTGTCACATCACCCCCATGCATACCAGGGAAACTGTCTCAGCCTCAAGTTATGCAGCAGTCTCTTATGCTGTTTGAAGACTCCGCTGGCAGGGTTTCCCAAGGGCATCCACCTAGCCCTTCCCCAGCGGTGAAAGACATAGAATGCACTGACGCACAACCACTTATGTTTCCTGATGATGAGGACATGGGAATACCACCTCAGCATGTCTCTGATGATGACGAAACACAGGTGCCAACTGCTGCGTCTTTCTGCAGTGTGCAGACTGAACAGGAGGTCAGGGATCAAGACTGGGTGGAAGACGATGCAGGGGACGATGAGGTCCTAGACCCCACATGGAATGAAGGTCGTGCCACTGACTTTCACAGTTCGGAGGAAGAGGCAGTGGTGAGACCGAGCCAACAGCGTAGCAAAAGAGGGAGCAGTGGGCAAAAGCAGAACACCCGCCGCCAAGAGACTCCGCCTGCTACTGACCGCCGCCATCTGGGACCGAGCACCCCAAAGGCAGCTTCAAGGAGTTCCCTGGCATGGCACTTCTTCAAACAATGTGCTGACGACAAGACCCGAGTGGTTTGCACGCTGTGCCATCAGAGCCTGAAGCGAGGCATTAACGTTCTGAACCTGAGCACAACCTGCATGACCAGGCACCTGCATGCAAAGCATGAACTGCAGTGGAGTAAACACCTTAAAACCAAGGAAGTCACTCAGGCTCCCCCTGCTACCTCTTCTGCTGCTGCCGCCTCGGCCTATTCTGCTGCTGCCGCCTCGGCCTCTTCCTCCGCCTCTGGAGGAACGTTGGCACCTGCCGCCCAGCAAACAGGGGATGTACCACCAACACCACCACCACCACCTCCGTCACCAAGCGTCTCAACCATGTCACACGCCAGCGTTCAGCTCTCCATCTCACAAACATTTGATAGAAAGCGTAAATTCCCACCTAGCCACCCTCGATCCCTGGCCCTGAATGCCAGCATTTCTAAACTACTGGCCTATGAAATGCTGTCATTTAGGCTGGTGGACACAGACAGCTTCAAACAGCTCATGTCGCTTGCTGTCCCACAGTATGTTGTTCCCAGCCGGCACTACTTCTCCAAGAGAGCCGTGCCTTCCCTGCACAACCAAGTATCCGATAAAATCAAGTGTGCACTGCGCAACGCCATCTGTGGCAAGGTCCACCTAACCACAGATACGTGGACCAGTAAGCACGGCCAGGGACGCTATATCTCCCTAACTGCACACTGGGTAAATGTAGTGGCAGCTGGGCCCCAGGCGGAGAGCTGTTTGGCGCACGTCCTTCCGCCGCCAAGGATCGCAGGGCAACATTCTTTGCCTCCTGTTGCCACCTCCTCCTTCTCGGCTTCCTCCTCCTCTTCTTCCACCTGCTCATCCAGTCAGCCACACACCTTCACCACCAACTTCAGCACAGCCCGGGGTAAACGTCAGCAGGCCATTCTGAAACTCATATGTTTGGGGGACAGGCCCCACACCGCACAGGAGTTGTGGCGGGGTATAGAACAACAGACCGACGAGTGGTTGCTGCCGGTGAGCCTCAAGCCCGGCCTGGTGGTGTGTGATAATGGGCGAAATCTCGTTGCAGCTCTGGGACTAGCCAATTTGACGCACATCCCTTGCTTGGCGCATGTGCTGAATTTGGTGGTGCAGAAGTTCATTCACAACTACCCCGACATGTCAGAGCTGCTGCATAAAGTGCGGGCCGTCTGTTCGCGCTTCCGGCGTTCACATCCTGCTGCTGCTCGCCTGTCTGCGCTACAGCGTAACTTCGGCCTTCCCGCTCACCGCCTCATATGCGACGTGCCCACCAGGTGGAACTCCACCTTGCACATGCTGGACAGACTGTGCGAGCAGCAGCAGGCCATAGTGGAGTTTCAGCTGCAGCACGCACGGGTCAGTCGCACTACAGAACAGCACCACTTCACCACCAATGACTGGGCCTCCATGCGAGACCTGTGTGCCCTGTTGCGCTGTTTCGAGTACTCCACCAACATGGCCAGTGGCGATGACACCGTTATCAGCGTTACAATACCACTTCTATGTCTCCTTGAGAAAACACTTAGGGCGATGATGGAAGAGGAGGTGGCCCAGGAGGAGGAGGAGGAGGAGGAGGAAGAGGGGTCATTTTTAGCACTTTCAGGCCAGTCTCTTCGAAGTGACTCAGAGGGAGGTTTTTGGCAACAGCAGAGGCCAGGTACAAATGTGGCCAGCCAGGGCCCACTACTGGAGGACGAGGAGGACGAGGATGAGGAGGAGGTGGAGGAGGATGAGGATGAAGCATGGTCACAGCGGGGTGGCACCCAACGCAGCTCGGGTCCATCACTGGTGCGTGGCTGGGGGGAAAGGCAGGACGATGACGATACGCCTCCCACAGAGGACAGCTTGTCCTTATCCCTGGGCAGCCTGGCACACATGAGCGACTACATGCTGCAGTGCCTGCGCAACGACAGCAGAGTTGCCCACATTTTAACCTGTGCGGACTACTGGGTTGCCACCCTGCTGGATCCACGCTACAAAGACAATGTGCCCACCTTACTTCCTGCACTGGAGCGTGATAGGAAGATGCGCGAGTACAAGCGCACGTTGGTAGACGCGCTACTGAGAGCATTCCCAAATGTCACAGGGGAACAAGTGGAAGCCCAAGGCCAAGGCAGAGGAGGAGCAAGAGGTCGCCAAGGCAGCTGTGTCACGGCCAGCTCCTCTGAGGGCAGGGTTAGCATGGCAGAGATGTGGAAAACTTTTGTCAACACGCCACAGCTAACTGCACCACCACCTGATACGCAACGTGTTAGCAGGAGGCAACATTTCACTAACATGGTGGAACAGTACGTGTGCACACCCCTCCACGTACTGACTGATGGTTCGGCCCCATTCAACTTCTGGGTCTCTAAATTGTCCACGTGGCCAGAGCTAGCCTTTTATGCCTTGGAGGTGCTGGCCTGCCCGGCAGCCAGCGTTTTGTCTGAACGTGTATTCAGCACGGCAGGGGGCGTCATTACAGACAAACGCAGCCGCCTGTCTACAGCCAATGTGGACAAGCTGACGTTCATAAAAATGAACCAGGCATGGATCCCACAGGACCTGTCCGTCCCTTGTCCAGATTAGACATTAACTACCTCCCCATAACCATATATTATTGGACTCCAGGGCACTTCCTCATTCAATCCTATTTTTATTTTCATTTTACCATTATATTGCAAGGCTACCCAAAGTTGAATGAACCTCTCCTCTGCCTGTGTGCTAGGCCTAAATATATGCCAATGGATTGTTGCAGTGGTGGCTGACGTGAAGCCTCATTCTCTGCTATGACATGCAGACTGATTCTCTGGTGACATGAAGCCAGATCCTCTGTTACGGGACCTCTCTCCTCTGCCTGGGTGCTGGGCCTAAATATCTGACAATGGACTGTTGCATTGGTGGCTGACGTGAAGCCTGATTCTCTGCTATGACATGCAGACTAATTCTCTGCTGACATGAAGCCAGATTGTCTGTTACGGGACCTCTCTCCTCTGCCTGGGTGCTGGGCCTAAATTTATGAAAATGGACTGTTGCAGTGGTGGGTGACGTGAAGCCTGATTCTCTGCTATGACATGAAGACTGATTCTCTCCTGACATGAAGCCAGATTGTCTGTTACGGGACCTCTCTCCTCTGCCTGGGTGCTGGGCCTAAATTTATGAAAATGGACTGTTACAGTGGTGGGTGACGTGAAGCCTGATTCTCTGCTATGATATGAAGACTGATTCTCTGCTGACATGAAGCCAGATTGTCTGTTACGGGACCTCTCTCCTCTGCCTGGGTGCTGGGCCTAAATTTATGAAAATGGACTCTTACAGTGGTGGGTGACGTGAAGCCTGATTCTCTGCTATGACATGAAGACTGATTCTCTGCTGACATGAAGCCAGATCCTCTGTTACGGGACCTCTCTCCTCTGCCTGGGTGCTGGGCCTAAATATCTGACAATGGACTGTTGCATTGGTGGCTGACGTGAAGCCTGATTCTCTGCTATGATATGAAGACTGATTCTCTGCTGACATGAAGCCAGATTGTCTGTTACGGGACCTCTCTCCTCTGCCTGTGTGCTAGGCCTAAATATATGCCAATGGATTGTTGCAGTGGTGGCTGACGTGAAGCCTGATTCTCTGCTATGACATGCAGACTGATTCTCTGGTGACATGAAGCCAGATCCTCTGTTACGGGACCTCTCTCCTCTGCCTGGGTGCTGGGCCTAAATTTATGAAAATGGACTGTTGCAGTGGTGGGTGACGTGAAGCCTGATTCTCTGCTATGACATGAAGACTGATTCTCTGCTGACATGAAGCCAGATCCTCTGTTACGGGACCTCTCTCCTCTGCCTGGGTGCTGGGCCTAAATATCTGACAATGGACTGTTGCATTGGTGGCTGACGTGAAGCCTGATTCTCTGCTATGATATGAAGACTGATTCTCTGCTGACATGAAGCCAGATTGTCTGTTACGGGACCTCTCTCCTCTGCCTGTGTGCTAGGCCTAAATATATGCCAATGGATTGTTGCAGTGGTGGCTGACGTGAAGCCTGATTCTCTGCTATGACATGCAGACTGATTCTCTGGTGACATGAAGCCAGATCCTCTGTTACGGGACCTCTCTCCTCTGCCTGGGTGCTGGGCCTAAATTTATGAAAATGGACTGTTGCAGTGGTGGGTGACGTGAAGCCTGATTCTCTGCTATGACATGAAGACTGATTCTCTGCTGACATGAAGCCAGATCCTCTGTTACGGGACCTCTCTCCTCTGCCTGGGTGCTGGGCCTAAATATCTGACAATGGACTGTTGCATTGGTGGCTGACGTGAAGCCTGATTCTCTGCTATGACATGCAGACTAATTCTCTGCTGACATGAAGCCAGATTGTCTGTTACGGGACCTCTCTCCTCTGCCTGGGTGCTGGGCCTAAATTTATGAAAATGGACTGTTGCAGTGGTGGGTGACGTGAAGCCTGATTCTCTGCTATGACATGAAGACTGATTCTCTCCTGACATGAAGCCAGATTGTCTGTTACGGGACCTCTCTCCTCTGCCTGGGTGCTGGGCCTAAATTTATGAAAATGGACTGTTACAGTGGTGGGTGACGTGAAGCCTGATTCTCTGCTATGATATGAAGACTGATTCTCTGCTGACATGAAGCCAGATTGTCTGTTACGGGACCTCTCTCCTCTGCCTGGGTGCTGGGCCTAAATTTATGAAAATGGACTCTTACAGTGGTGGGTGACGTGAAGCCTGATTCTCTGCTATGACATGAAGACTGATTCTCTGCTGACATGAAGCCAGATCCTCTGTTACGGGACCTCTCTCCTCTGCCTGGGTGCTGGGCCTAAATATCTGACAATGGACTGTTGCATTGGTGGCTGACGTGAAGCCTGATTCTCTGCTATGATATGAAGACTGATTCTCTGCTGACATGAAGCCAGATTGTCTGTTACGGGACCTCTCTCCTCTGCCTGTGTGCTAGGCCTAAATATATGCCAATGGATTGTTGCAGTGGTGGCTGACGTGAAGCCTGATTCTCTGCTATGACATGCAGACTGATTCTCTGGTGACATGAAGCCAGATCCTCTGTTACGGGACCTCTCTCCTCTGCCTGGGTGCTGGGCCTAAATTTATGAAAATGGACTGTTGCAGTGGTGGGTGACGTGAAGCCTGATTCTCTGCTATGACATGAAGACTGATTCTCTGCTGACATGAAGCCAGATCCTCTGTTACGGGACCTCTCTCCTCTGCCTGGGTGCTGGGCCTAAATATCTGACAATGGACTGTTGCATTGGTGGCTGACGTGAAGCCTGATTCTCTGCTATGATATGAAGACTGATTCTCTGCTGACATGAAGCCAGATTGTCTGTTACGGGACCTCTCTCCTCTGCCTGTGTGCTAGGCCTAAATATATGCCAATGGATTGTTGCAGTGGTGGCTGACGTGAAGCCTGATTCTCTGCTATGACATGCAGACTGATTCTCTGGTGACATGAAGCCAGATCCTCTGTTACGGGACCTCTCTCCTCTGCCTGGGTGCTGGGCCTAAATTTATGAAAATGGACTGTTGCAGTGGTGGGTGACGTGAAGCCTGATTCTCTGCTATGACATGAAGACTGATTCTCTGCTGACATGAAGCCAGATCCTCTGTTACGGGACCTCTCTCCTCTGCCTGGGTGCTGGGCCTAAATATCTGACAATGGACTGTTGCATTGGTGGCTGACATGAAGCCTGATTCTCTGCTATGATATGAAGACTGATTCTCTGCTGACATGAAGCCAGATTGTCTGTTACGGGACCTCTCTCCTCTGCCTGTGTGCTAGGCCTAAATATATGCCAATGGATTGTTGCAGTGGTGGCTGACGTGAAGCCTGATTCTCTGCTATGACATGCAGACTGATTCTCTGGTGACATGAAGCCAGATCCTCTGTTACGGGACCTCTCTCCTCTGCCTGGGTGCCGGGGCCTAAATATCTGAGAATGGACTGTTCCAGTGGTGGGTGACGGGAAGCCAGATTCTCTGCTATGGAACCTCTCTCCAATTGATTTTGGTTAATTTTTATTTATTTAATTTTTATTTTAATTAATTTCCCTATCCACATTTGTTTGCAGGGGATTTACCTACATGTTGCTGCCTTTTGCAGCCCTCTAGCCCTTTCCTGGGCTGTTTTACAGCCGTTTTAGTGCCGAAAAGTTCGGGTCCCCATTGACTTCAATGGGGTTCGGGTTCGGGACGAAGTTCGGATCGGGTTCGGATCCCGAACCCGAACATTTCCGGGATGTTCGGCCGAACTTCTCGAACCCGAACATCCAGGTGTTCGCTCAACTCTATTCCTGGCAGCTGTGGAGCAGAATACAGAGACTGCAAAGTGTGTTCCAGAGGAGTGAGATCATGTCATTCACAGACCAGTGATAAGCCGGATCCTTCCTGCCAGAGCTGAACTTGGTGAAGACCTGCATCTGCTGTAATCCAACCAGCGAGAGAAAGAAAGACCACGCTGGGACAAGCAAGCAACCAGACCTGGAACCAGACTGCACCTTCCGTCACATACCGGACCAAGGAGAATCTGCAGAACTGTGAGTGGCACCGGTGCTAATCTGCTATAGGTTATAGAGTCAGCACACTGTAGAAGCGTCCCCTGGGTAGCATGGCTAGATAGGAATTTAGTAGTGAGAGTAGCTTGTAAGATTTCTGTTTGCTGTTTTAGCTCATTCCGTTTTCAATGCAAAACTCCATTACCATTGTTGCTGATTTATGTACACCTGTTTATACCATTTCTACCATTAACCCATTTGTTAATCCAATTTTCTGGCAGTTCCTTTTTGTGCTTTAATAAAGCCGGTGTATGTTTCAGCCTCCTCGTCTGCTGTACTATATTTGAATCCTGCCTTGCGGTCTCTTCCTCCTCTGACCGCTACAGTGACCCCGGAGATGTCAGCGCAGGTCCTGCTGAATGAAAATAGAAGATTTCTATCTTCATTCGGCAGGACCTGTGCTAACTTGAGCGCGATTACATCATCAAAGGTCCTTTTGAGGTCCTGAAAGAAGAAGCAAGAAGACAATGCCAGCTGCGCGATCAAGTGGATAAGGTGAGTTAATTTTTTTTCATTTTTAACCCCTCAAACCACATTTTAGTAAGCATTCTGTATTAAGAATGCTATTATTTTCCTTTATAACCATGTTATAAGGGAAAATAATAAAATGAATAGAACACCTAACCCAAACCCGAACTTCAGTGAAGAAGTCTGGGTTTGGGTCTGGGTACCACATTCAGTTTTTTATCACGAGCAAAACACATTGTACTCGCGTGGAAAAAACTGAACATCAGAACGAAATCGCTGTCAAAACTGACTGCAATTGCGTACCTACTTGCGAGGTTTTCCCACAATGCACACGCAACGCATCCGGAGAAAATCCGGGATGCCCGTGAGAAACCGGCCTTAGTTAAATAACTTCGGCATTCGATTTTTAAACTTGAAAATAATTTTAAAACAGGAATCTGAAGTCGGTAATTCGGTACCGATGCCGACTTTGGATCGAAGTTTTAAAATGTTTTTCAAGTTCTAAGATCAAAGTCCGAAGATATTCACCCGCGATACTTCAGTGATAACGAATTTTCCTTGCTGGAGCCCATACATTCGAATACTATACAAAGACAAATCTTCGTACAGCATTCAAACAAAGTTTTGACCGAATTGGCTTTGGATCTTGGATCCGAAGCTTGATTTGCTCAACACTAATTATAATGGGCCATTGTTCAATCCATGTGCTGCATGTTCTACACTAAAACAGCACACAGATGTGAATAATGAATGATTTATGGAATCTGCCGGTAGCAACCAATTACAGTTTAGCTTATCCTGTTCTTAAAGGGGTTGTCCCATGAAATATATTCAAAAGTTTTTAAACCAGCACCTGGATATAAATACTTTTGTAATTGCATGTAATTAAAACTTTAGCATGGCTACTGAGTTATTCACTAAAATGTATCTGTATAGCGCCATCTGCTTTTTGTTCTTTTTCTTATTTCTTTGTCCTGCCCACTGAGAAGGCCGCACATGCTCAGATTTATCCTTTAAATGTCTCCTGAGCTGTGATATCGAGAGAGAACTACAGCAGAATGGACACGTCCCCTGAGCTGCAGCAAAAAGGACGCTCCCCTTGAGCTGCTGGATTGTTATAAATCTAGCAGAGCAATAAATGGGGAGATCTCTGGGCCCATGTGAGGTCCAGGGCTGGTTCTAGCTTTGTTCAAAAGAGATTGTCATGACTATATAATGTCTGATTTTCATTTTTTTCTTTAGTCAAGCATACTTATCAATGTTAAAGGGGTTGTCTCACTTCAGCAAGTGGCATTTATCATGTAAATAAAGTTAATACGAGCCACTTACTAATGTATTGTGATTGTCCATATTGCCAACGTTGCTGACTGGATTCATTTTTCCATCACATTATACACTGCTCGTTTCCATGGTTACGACCAACCTGCAATCCATCATTAGTGGTCGTGCTTGCACACTGTAGGAAAAAGCACTAGCCTCTCTGGTGGCCAAGACCATAGCAGCGCCCATAGGCTGGTACTTTTTCCTATAGTGTGCAAGCATGGCCAATGATGGATTGCAGGGCGGTCTGTAACCATGGAAACAAGCAGTGTATAATGTTATGGAAAAATGAAGCTAGCCAGCAAAGTAGTCAATATGGACAATCACAGTACATTAGTAGGTGGCTTGTAATAACTTTCTCTACATGATAAATGCCATTTGCTGAAGTGACACAACCCCTTTAAGGTTGCTAAAACTGAGCATCCAAAACCCCGCCCCTTGGAACACCCCTACTCCGTCTGGAAATGGCTACTTATGGGTCACTGTTAGGCCTCATGCACACAGCCGTTGTACAGCCATTCTGTGCATTGGGGACCACAATTAACTTGAATGGGTCCGTGATACATCCCCACCGCAAAAAAATAGAACATGTTCTATTTTTTTGCGGTATTGGAGGCACCGACAAACACCACAGAAGCACTCCATAGTGCTTCCGTGGGGTTCCGTAGCTCCGTTCCGCACCACAGCTCCGGATTGCGGACCCATTCAAGTGAATGGGTCCGCATCCGTGATGCCTGGAGCAAACGACTGGTTCCCGTATATTGCGGATCCGCTGTTTTCGGGCCGCAATATGGCCACGGCCGGGCAACGGCCTGGTGCTTGAGGCCTTATCCGCATCCATTTTTGGCCTGGGACAAACTGAATTTGCCAGGACTGTCTCTGAAAATCAGGTACAGTCCCTGTAAATTCGAGACAGTTGGCAACTATGGTCATGGAATAACTCCTTTAATAAATGCTGTGATTGGTTGCCATGGGCAACAAAGACTATCATTCTTTTAGACAGTTTTCATAAATCTGCCCGAGTGCTTGTAAATATATTCCATTTTGGTATGAGTTTTATGATAATTTAGACCTTGTAATAGTCATCTGGGGTTGTGTATTTTTTTTTACAATTAATATAATTATCACTTCATGGTTATAGGGGACGAAGAGATAGCAGTTATACCTGGACCACGGTGTCCAAGGGGGCCCATAGGCTCCTTGGCTACATATGGCAGCATTATTAATGATACCTTAAATAGGGGATCAATTTCAGATTTTATAAGTTGCCCCCCTGATACTATTGATAAATGATATTTGGTTGTATCATTGACAACCCTAAATACAGTCAGGAGTTCTCTTATGATTTTCCACTAGATGATGAGCAAATAGATGATCCACACATCACTAAACCACACAGAATAAATGATCTGCTGTTTGGTAATGAAGCCATGACAAAATGAATTGATGCATGGTGTTGGTACCGCCGTATAGATGGAGGAAGCTCTATCTAGAGAATTGCTGTAATGTTAATTATGATTTTTCACAGCAGCAGAAAAATGACCCGTTTCTGCAATGAATCTGGGGAATCGCATTTTGATGTCTCAGTTTAATATGAACTCAGAATAATTAAAAAGTTCCAGAAAAGTTGTGTGCAGAAGAAAATAACTTGCGCCGTTGTTTTGGCATGTGTTTTCACAGCTGTCACTGTCAGGGGCATGACAAGTAACCGCGGCCCTCCGTAGACTGTGTTTAGGGATGAGCAAATAAACTTTGGATTAAACATCCGAAGTCGATTCGTTTAATACTTAGTGTGAGTATTGTACGGAGCAAATGCTCCGTACAGTGTTAGACTGTATTGGCTCCTTTGAGCCTAATTTATTACTTAGGGCTCTTTCACACTTGCGGCAGGACGGATCCGGCAGGCTGGTCTCCCTCCTTCCGCTGTTTCGCCGAGCCGCCGGACCGCCGCTCCGTCCCCATTGACTATAATGGGGACGGGGGCTAAGCTCCAACGCACAACGGCGCTGCACGGCGAAAGCTGCCATACTAAAAAGTCCTGCATGTCCGACTTTTTAGTCCGGCGGCTTTCGCCGTGCTGCGCCGGAGCTCAGCCCCCGTCCCCATTATCAGGGGCGGATTAAGTGCATGATAGGCCCGGGGCTGTCTACCCAACTTGGCCCCCCCCCCCCCTCCATTTTAGTTTAGTTTTAGTTTTTTTGTATGAAGAGGCTGCGGTGCTTTATGAGCGCCACAGTCTCTTCTTAGGCCATATGACATCTTCAGACAAAAAAAAAATACCCCAAATTGGGTCCTAAACTGAAAAATTTGGTCGTTGAATTTAAAATACATATAATTGTAATAAAAAAGACATGGAGGAGAATACAGCACCACATACCTGTGACATCCAGTGACATCTCCTGTCATGTAGACCTTCTCTTTCCTCTTCTCCTCCATTTGACCCAGACCACCATGGCAAATTCTTTTAGCCGCATCTCGTCTCTACAGTTTGTAACACAGACACGTTAGATTTCTCAATTTTTCCATCAACCTCCTCATCCTGGTGTCCCCACAGTGTCATCCTGCCACCCCCAATACTGTGCCCGTTGTGCTCCCCAATGCCCCAGGAACTATACTGCTGAAAAAATAGTGACCCTGATAGATATAATTGGGTTAATTTATCAAACTGGCGTAAAGTAGAACTGGATTTCCAAAAGAGCTGTCAAATATAAAAGGTGGAATCTGATTGGCTGCTATGGGCAACTAAGCCAGTTCTGCATTACACCAGTTTGATAAATTACCCCAAATGTTCCTATAGTGTCCACAGCAGCTATAATGTCCCCTAGAGACTCCCAGTAATAATACCACCCTCTATTGTGCTCCAGGCAATAATCCCTGTATAGTGTCCCCAGAAATAATAGAATTGCCCCTATAGTGCCTCCACAATAGCAACACCCCCATATAGTAATTTCCACCACACTGCCCCCACATAGTAATCCCCCCATAGTAATTTGCCCCCACACAGTAATTTCCCCCAAACTGCCCCCATATAGTAGTTTGCCCCCACACAGTAATTTGCCCCACACTGCCCCCACATAGTAATTTGCCCCACACTGCCCCCATATAGTAATTTGCCCCACACTGCCCCTACATAGTAATTTCCTCCACACTGCCCCCACATAGTAATTTCCTCCACACTGCCCCCACATAGTAATTTCCACCACACTGCCCCCACATAGTAATTTCCACCACACTGCCCCCACATAGTATTTTGCCCCCACATAGCAATTTTCCCACATAGCAATTACCCCACACTGTCCCCACATAGAAATTACCCCACACAGAAATTACCCCATACTGTCCCCACATTGCAATTTCCCCCACACAATAGTTTCCCCCACATAGTAATTTGCCCCCACACTGCCCCATATAGTAATTTGTCCCCACATAGCAATTTCCCCACACTGCCCCCACATAGCAATTTGCCCCCACACTGCCCCATTTAGTAATTTGCCACCACACTGCCCCATCTAGTAATTTGCCCCCACATAGTAGTCCCTCTCATAATAATTTGCCCCCACATAGTAATTTGTCCCCACATAGTATTCCCTCTCATAATAATTTGCCCCCACACAATAGTTTTCCCCACACTGCCCCCACATAGTAATTTGCCCCCACATAGTAATTTGCCCCCACATAGCAATTACCCCACACTGTCCCCACATAGAAATTACCCCACACTGCCCCCACATAGAAATTACCCCACACTGTCCCCACATGGCAATTTCCCCCACACTTCCCCTACACAATAGTTTCCCCCACATAGTAATTTGCCCCCACATAGTCCCCACATAGCAATTACCCCCACACAATAGTTTCCCCCACACTGCCCCCAGATAGAAATTTGCCCCCACATAGTAGTCCCTCCCATAATAATTTGCCCCCACACAGCAATTTGCCCCCACACAATAGTTTCCCCCACACTGCCCCATCTAGTAATTTGACCCCACATAGTAGTCCCTCTCATAATAATTTGCCCCCACATAGTAATTTGCCCCCACATAGTATTCCCTCATAATAATTTGCCCCCACACTGCCCCATCTAGTAATTTGCCCCCACATAGTATTCCCTCCCATAATAATTTGGCCCCATACGGCCCCCACATTCCCCCCCATGTAATCGATTTATCTTCCCTAATAGGTCCTCCTGTGCCCCCCCCCCCCCCCAAGTAGGCAAATGAAATTTTAAAAAAAATGAACAAAAAATGAAAAAATAAATACTCGCCTATGTCCAGGGCCAGGCGCTTGCTCGCAGAGGAAGGCGGGCGGGATGAGTCAGGCACGTCACAGTGCTGCGTCCCGGCACAGGCGCGCGATGACGTCATCACGCACGCCTGCGCCGGGATTTCACTACCGCATAGGCCTCAGGCCTACAAGGCCTGAGGCCTATGCGCTGAATGCCGGAAATCGGCGACGGGACAGGGAGCTATGTGCTCCCGTGCCCCGCCGCAGTATGTGGGCGTTCGGGTCAGCGTTGGGCCCCCAGCGGTGCTGGGCCCGGGGCTGCCGACCCGAACGTCCCTATTGTAATCCGCCACTGCCCATTATAGTAAATGGGGACGGAGCGGCGGCTCGGCAAAACAGCGGAAGGACGGATCCGACAGGGAGACCAGCCTGCCGGATCCGTCCTGCCGCAAGTGTGAAAGAGCCCTTAGCGAAGTCTCGTGAGTCTTCGCATAATAACTTCATACATTAATTTCTACTTCAAAAAAAACATTTTCCGAACTCAGGTTCTCGCAGCTTACCAAGTACAGTGACGCACATTGTATAGCAGCTGTGCTTAGTAACGCAGCCCAGCCTCTTTTACTTCTATTGGGCCATGTGGCCGGTGTAGAACCAGCGTCACTGGAGTAGGAAAAGCTGAGAAAAGGCTGCAGCCTCTGCCCTCTCAAATAGTCCTGGGTGTCGGACCTCCACTGATCAGATACTGATGACCCCTTTGAACCCTTTAGGTTTTCCACAATGATTAAAGGGGTTGTGTCACTTCAGCAAATGGCATTTATCATAAGTTATTACAAGCCACCTACTAATGTAATGTGATTGTCCATATTGACTACTTTGCTGGCTAGCTTCATTTTTCCATCACATTATACGCTGCTTGTTTCTATGGTTAAAACCGCCCTGCAATCCATCATTGGTGGCCATGCTTGCACACTATAGGGAAAAGCACCAGCCTATGGTCACTGCTATGGTCTTGGCCACCAGAGAGGCTAGTGCTTTTTTCCTACGTACATGATAAATGCCACTTGCTGAAGTGAGACAACCCCTTTAACATTGATAAGTATACTTGACCAATGAAAAAAATGAAACTCCGACATCATATAGTAAATGAGAATCTCTTTCGAACAAAGCTAGAATCAGCCCTGTACCTCACATGGATCCAGAGATCTCCCCATTCATTGCTCTGCTAGATTTACATCAAGCTGGCAGCTCAAGGGGAGTGTCCTTTTTGCTGCAGCTCAGGGGGCGTGTCTCAGCTCTCCCTATCACAGCTCAGGAGGCAATTAAAGGATAAATCTGAGCATGTGCGACCTTCTCAGTGAGCAGGACAAAGAAATAAGAAATAGAACAAAAAGCAGGTGGTGCTCTACAGATACATTTTAGTGAATAACTCAGTAGCCATGCTAAATTTTTAATTACATGCAATTACAAAAGTATTCATATCCAGGTGCTGGTTTGAAAACTTTTGAATATACTTGGTAAATGCCATTTGCTAAAGTGAGACAACCTCTTTAAAGGAAAATGAGAGTGTAAATTAAAAAAAAAAAATTTTTTGCAGATTTTTTATTTTAGTGTTTGTTTTTTTAATTTTTTTACAATGTTCATCTGACGGTAGGTCATTTGATATATTTATAGAACAGGTCATAACAGACACAACAATACCAAATATGTATTTTTATTTTCGTTCAGTTTTACACAATAAAAGCATCTTTGTAAAGAAAAAAAAATCTGTTTTTTGTGTTGCCATTTCCTGAGAGCCATGTTTTTATTTTCTGTCGATGTTCTTGTGTGAAGCCTTGTCTTTTGCAGGGTGAGGCGCTGTTTTCATTGTGACCATTTTGGGGTCCGTATGATTTTTTTGACCGCTCAATCATATACTTTTTGTGATGCAGGGTGACCAAAAAATGGCTGTTCTGGCAGTTTTTTTTTCATTTCTTTTTGGCTACATTCACATGAACATGGTGTTTTCACAATTTTCACATGCCGCTGCCATCATAGAAAATGCCTATTGTTGTCTGCAATTGCGGACAAGAATAGGGCATGTTCTAATATTTTTTCGGGCTCACGGCACAGAGAAACAGATGCTGACAGCACACTGTCCACATCTTTTGCAGCCCCATAGAAATGAATGGGTCCGCACCCATTCCGCAATGGTCGTGTGAATGTGTAGCCTTTTACAGCGTTTACTTGATATGATATTTTTATAGAGTCAGTCATTATTTTTTAACTTTAAACCTAACTTTAAGGAGTCAGTTTGGGTCTGCACTAGCGGAGAGACACATAATGACCTTTTGTTACTGCCCCAGTCTCAGTTGAACATCATATACAAAAGAAATTAGCATCTCTATGGCTGGTGGCTGCTATTTTTTATTTTTTTTTGTAATAGTCTGTTTATTAAAGTATTTTATATACTACAGTAATACACAAATGGAAGCAAACAATTGTCCATTAAATGCATAGACAATCAAAGAAGGGACACAAATCCAATAACAACAAGGATAGCAATGGAATGTTTGCAAGATACATGGACCAAGGCCTATTTAGCTAAATATAATAAAGTATACCATACTTTGTGATGTTTGCACTAAAGAGTCATATAAACAGTAAAGTCGTACAAAAAGGGGAAGACACCACAGGACAAGACAAAAAAGGGGGAAAGGAAGGGATAGGAGACTGGTATTTAATTCAGTATATTTCTATTTCTGTTCCCAAACAAACTCTTGAAAATGATATTTGAACGTGAATATTATGGGGGAGATTTATCAAACTGGTGTAAAGTAGAATCGGCTTAGTTGCCCATAGCAACCAATCAGATTCCACCTTTCATTTTTCCAAGGAGCTGTGAAACATGAATGGTGGAATCTGATTGGTTGATATGGGCAACTAAGCCGATTCTACTTTACACTAGTTTGATAAATCTCCCCCTATAAGTAAAAGACAATAGACTTGTGGTCTGAGCGAAACTCACGGCATCATGAATCACTATGATGTAGTAAGTTAGAATCAGACAAGCAGCGACAGTCCGGTCTATAAGTGTGAATACGCTCCTGTGAAACTGGCGATTGCCTGGGATGGGGGTAAATAACTGTCTTTACTGATGAGGATGCTGTAAACAGATAGAAAATGTGACAGCTGTAACAGCCTAGATGTACATACATTTAGAGCAGTCTTTATATGCCCTGCAGGGGCAGTAAGGATATTATATGGGTACATATAGATATGGCAGTGTAGTTTATGTGGGTCTTTGGTATGGATTTCGCTGCGTTTCTGCTTCAAATCCATTATCCATACCAAAATTCACTGCCAAGGGTGAAATCTGCACTGAAAAATCACACAAACAATTGCCGTGCTGCAGATTTTAAAATCCACACCACAGGTCAGCTTACTTAGCTGGTGCTGTATTAAAGGGAACCTGTCACCTCAAAAACGCATATAAAACCACCAGCATTACCTCATAGTGGCCCCCAGTCTGTTATTAATGATGTGTTTGATCCGGTAATCTGATGCTCCACACATGACAAAAACTATGTTTTAATCGCCATTAGCGCTATCTCGCCGGTCAGTCTGAAGTCAAGGGGGCAGCGGCCTACTTGCTTCAAGGAGAGATAAGCACGCTCCCTAACCGTCCCCTGTTCTGTGTGATTGACATCCTGCAGTGTGGCCTGGGATCGCGTTAGTCTCACACATGCGCGGTGCGCTCTTTGTTACTACGCGATCCCAGCTCCCGCAGTTAGCCGGGTTTCATCAGCACGCCGCGCATGCGCGAGACTAATGAGATCCCAGGCCACACTGCAGGATATCAATCACACAGATTGGGGCATGCTTATCTTGACTTGAAGCAAGGAGGCCGCTGCCCCCTTGACTTCAGACTGACCGGCGAGATAGCGCTGATGGCGATTAAAACATTGTTTTTGTCATGTATGGAGCATCAGATTACCGGACATCATTACTCATCATTAAAAACAGACTGGAGGCTACTATAAGGTAATGCTGGTGGTTTTATACGCGATCTTGAGGTGACAGGTTCCCTTTAAGCTGTAGAATGTCTGCACCGTGTGCATGTGGCCTAATATATGGAGATCTGCCTGCAAGTCAGAAATCACTTTTGTTTGAACTGAGACCAACTTCAGAATAATGTTGTGCTTAGCTTCTGCACACACCAGGTGCCCTTTTCTGGAGATGTCTATCTTGGAGATATCTCTTGCACGTGTTCTCCAGTAAGAACTGTGGCTTGTACACTTATGGGCTCCTTTAAAGGGGCATTGTCATCTGGGACATTTATGGCATATCAACAGGATATGCCATAAGTGTCCAATAGGTGCAGGTCCCACCATTGGGACATAATCCTATTTTTGAATGGGGCCTTGATGCTCCTGGCCAGGAATGGAGAGATGGCCACCCATGTGAGCCTCAATAGCATTTGTAAAAATAGCAGAGCGCTCTGACTCTCTACTATTTTCCTAAGTGCTGTTGATACATGGCCACCTCTCCATTGCCAGGTGGGCACAAGGGGGTCCTGTTCATGAGATAGGAGCCAGACCCAGAGGTGGGACCCACACCTACTGGACATTTATGCCATATTCTATGGATATGCCATAAATGTTCCATATGGGACAGCACCTTTCAGTTCCACTTGGAACCAGCTTTCCCTGTATTCAGCTGGTTCCGACAATTTGCTGCTGATACTTTGCATCAAGACTATAAGAATAATTGCCAGACCGCATATACTTAAGCACTTTATTAACCAACATCTTTTAAATACCTAAAAACAATGCACGGAAAATGGAGACACCACTGTAAAGGAGACACAATGGTAGTAGTAATTCATGGCTATATGCTGTTTTGCCATATGGTCACGATATATTTTGCGTTATCATCTTGGAGATTTAATTATCTCTGTTCAATCTAAGTATTTTGTGTTTGACTTTATATGTCAGTTGATTGTTTTTGGTTTTATTGAGACTATGAGGCCATAGCTTCTCTTGTTCTCCATGGTGACACAAGTCACATGCTCATACCCATAACCACAATGAAAGACTCAAACACTAAATTTGCACTATAAACAAAACCATTAATATTGACCAAAAGTTCACGCAGCATTAGCTGGGCAACAAATCCCCATGAACAAAGCAACAACACAGATTGATAAAAAGGGAGGGAGGGCAGGGCGCTGGTCCTGATCTTCCTCAACTGAGCTGACCAAGCAATGTCCCGTCTTTTGAGACCGAAGCTTTCCCGCCTAAATCATTAGCCGCCAATCCGGATCCAAAAATCTTCCCACCAATGACCACTCCATCCAATCACATGCTGATCACCACTGTGAACGTTGCTGGGCAGAAGATTCAATGGACCGGCTAAAACGGTACCAACCCTTTTTTCTGGTAAGCCCTGAAATAAGAACAAGAGAAAAAGGAGAGGGGGCGGGGGGGGGGGGGGGGGGGAAACAAAGAAAAACCAAACCAATAAATCCCACCTCATTACAAGTGACTGTGTCACTATGAGTCCCCCAAGCTAACCACTCTGTAGGGCCCTTGTCATTCTTGCTGCCTTATAACCTCGGCTCTGAGCTACGCACCCAGTCTTTGCACACATGTGCATATACTGAGGCAGTATTAACTGTCCATCCTGACCAAGAATTCTGTACCCTCTGCTAGACTTAGAAGTTACATCAGTCTTAGTTCAAGTGTGTAGAATGGATTTTCAGTCAGAGAAATTTCTGCAAGAAATCTGCCAATAAACCCTAATGGCCGATGGGTTTCAAGACATAAGATGGAAGGCTGAGTAGTATTATTCTCTAAATCTCTCATGTTATCTGCTGCACTTAGATGTGTAATTTATAATGAAGTGAAGCACTGATGAAAGACAATCACGGATATTTCAAGTGTTGCTTCCAGTCTCCATATCCCTATTTTCTGCATTAGTGATGGTGACAGCTCTTAATTACCAATGTCTTAATAGGTGCAGAAATCAGATCATATTTAACAAGCAGTTACCTAAGGCTTCTTGTGAACTGCACTTGACCCATGGTTACACAGTTCCACTGTACTTGTTTGAAGTGGATGCCTTGTATTAAATGTTTGCAACATTCCACAGTTCATCACAGTTTGTACGGCTGCCAAATGAACCTACTGATAACACCTGCAACCAGGAAATTTGGTGGTTGGGTGCATGAAAACCGTATATCGCCTGGCATATGTGACATACAGTGATCAGCCACAACAATAAAACCCCATATTGCGCAACATGAGGCATATTTACTAATACCGTCAAACTTTGCACAAGAAAATGAATCCCAGTCTTAATATCAAACAAAATTAAGATTCAGGCGCATAGACCTTTCTAAATTTAGCATATTGTAAATCTCGCAACAGGGTAACACAAGCATTCTGTCCATGTGCCAAAATTTGTATCCAAGTTTCAGAACTGTGGTATTTTTGCCAATGACTGTGGAGAAAGCAGGGAAGTCGGCATGGCAAAGCATCTCCTACTGTAATGCTAGTGTAAATGTAATCGTTAATGATCGCTTGCGTGCCATGTTGGTTTTAGATAAGCCTGAATGTATTCCTAGGAAGATACATCCATATATATCCAATAGCAAGTATATCGTGGCTCACCCGTACCTGGTCTGTGGTCAAGGTGCTCTGTTTTTAGATGATTCACCCTATCATCCGAAAAGAAACAATGTAATGTATAAAGTAAAAACAGGCACTCACCATCTGGTCTAGATAATACAATGTCGTATTTAATATATATACTGTATATATATTTGATCAGTAATATAAAATATTATAATAAAATGTATAAGATATGAGTCCCTAGCTAATTATATTAATAGATAATTGTTATTGTATATACGAGGATATATATATATATATATATATATATATATATATATATTAGGGTGGTGGATATACCTATTCCCTAGTGTTGACAGGTCCCCAAAAAAGGGGAAGAAGTCCCGAACCGTGTAATCAGTATCAAAAAGTTAAAATACTTTCTGATATCTGTAAAGAATAAATCAAGGCAACTGGACGTACTGTAGATTTCTTGAAAACGTTTCACTCGTTCTTCCAACGAGCTTTCTGAGTGACTGTACAAAAATTCTGGGAATAAATATGTAACTGAATCCACATCTGGAAATTATACCCAGCATTGGGTCAAAGATGTTGATTCCATTATCCTAATTGGAGTAGGTGATAAAGACTTCCTAGAAAAAGGTGTCAAGACAGCATTGTATGTGGCAGACAATAGATGTCTAACCCCCCCACCTCTATTTAAGCTTGGCTTCTCCATTTTTACGTAGATGGCCTCCTTCACGCCTCATTTGTACCAATCGGCCTCCTTATCCAAAACACGTACTTGACTGTCTTCAAAGGTGTGACCTGTTCCTTTTAGATGTAAGTATACGGCTGAATCTTGACCAGAGGTTTTGGCTCTTCTATGCTGAGCCATACGCTGATGTAGTTGTTGTTTTGTTTCGCCGATATACAGTTCTGAGCATTCCTCATTGCACTGCACTGCGTACACAATGTTGTCCATCTTTGGCTTTTTATAAATATGGGGATGGGTGCCTTTCCCTGATGAGACATCCTGAGTCAGGCTGTTTACCAGCACCAGGATCTATCCTCGGCGGAAGGCCCCCTCGCCCAATCAGCAATTAAACATTTCAACATCTCTCATACAACATAACAAACAATTCTAGGAAGTCAAAATATATAGAATATGTATACAGACCCGTGCCTAGACAAATAAGCCGCCCTAATGTTGGCTAATGGTCAAAATAGGGAGAGACAAGATCAGGGAACAACCTATGATTCCCAAGCAAAAGAAAGGGGAAGCCGAGATGGACCGCTTTGTGAAGAGGCAACTAGCGCTCTCACCAGCGCGAACAAACAAAATGGTGCTACAGTCCTCAAGGCCTGAATCAGAGGAAGAAGAAGACAGGGAGGATGCCGCTGCTAGCGGAGGTCAAAGAATTAGAGACACCCCGCAGGTAGAGGACAACTATATTTTCACAAGGTCCTTCTTGAAAGACTCCCTCTCACAAGCCTTAACTCCCTTGGTTCAGGAGATAAAAGATATGAGGCAGGACTTGAGATCACACGGTCACCGGGTAGAAACCCTGGAGTGCAACCAGGGACTATTAACAAGCCACGGTGCGGCTGTGTCGCAGTGCATAGACTCGCAAATTGATTCCATCAATAAACCCTTCTCCCTGATAGAAGATCAGGAGTAGGAGGAAAAATATTCGGATAAAAGGATTACAGGAATCCATTGTACCGAACACCCTCCAAGAAGCTGCCCTACTCTTATTCACAGATCTCCTTGGTGGACAGCACAGCTCATCACTATAGAGCACATACATAGGTCCCTGCTCCAGGCCCCAGGGAAAGATGAACCGCCACGAGATGCTGCAAGAGGGAGGAAGGAATTAACACATGATGGTGCACCTATACAGTTGTTCCAGGACATAGATCCGTCCACATTGAATAAACGCCGCAATCTCAAGCCCATCACGGACTACCTGAGAACCCAAAAAATAATATACAGGTGGCTATTTCCTTTCGGCCTCACATTTAGCATCGGTGGCAAACCTGTACGATTCGCAAACCTGCTGACCTACCAGCAATATAGGCTGCTCTTGGAATAGAACTATTGCACATTGAATCTTGGCTTCCACTAGACAACTCAATGAAGCTCCCATCACTTCCTCGAATGGAGCCATGGTCCACGGTCACAAGGCACAAGTCCACAAACATCAAGATAAAGACTGAGCGATCACTTTCAGTTAGCCATTTACTGGATCACTTTATAACTTATTACTATTTTCTGTTCCTTACTAGAGTATTAAGATGAAAAACAAAAGGTCTACTACTCTCCATATATAATCATAGGAGCCTGACTCTGTGGCTGCGCAACCCCAAGAAAGGGATCTGAGGTCCCAGTATATCTGTAACACCTGGGGATTTCGCAGCTGCATAAGGCACGCTTCTAGCCTTTTAGGCATATTCACATTTTTATATATATATATATATATATATATATATATATATAATGAAGAAAATCCGCAGCACTCCTTGAAGTGTAGAAAAAATGTGTAGTTTTATTCACACATGTCAAATGAGACAGTCTCATTTGACATGTGTGAATAAAACTACACATTTTTATTCACACATGTCAAATGAGGACCCCCTTGTGCCCACATTTTTATTCACACATGTCAAATGAGACAGTCTCATTTGACATGTGTGAATAAAACTACACATTTTTTCTACACTTCAAGGAGTGCTGCGGATTTTCTTCATTGTTTTACGTCTCGAATCGAGGGACCACCGCCGGCACCACACAGCTACGGCTGAGTAAAACGACAGGAGTGCTGCCTGAAACTTCTTTTATATATATATATATATATATATATATATATATTCATGGTATGTGCATATATCATTCTAATGTAGAAATAATCTATGTTAGATTTCAAAGTGAAAAAAACTCACAGAAAAAAGTGGCCTAAACGGGTGGAAATGCTCCAAACTCAAACACTGTAGCGTGTCTATAACTGGGGAAGCAATTCCTCCGCATAAGGTCCGCAGATAACGGCAATCCCCATAAAAAAAAATCGTACAATGGAGGATGCCGGGGCGGACCACTTGCACCACAAGGACATCTTACACAATATGATACATTGTGCAGATGAAAAAATATATAAAGACAAAAATCACTGCAGAAAATGCACCAAAATAATAGCCGATGTTAAAAGCGGAGAACTTTGCCAATATCTTCCAGTCAGGAACATATCGGAGCCCCTCATGCACCACATCACAATGCCTCGGCAAGCATGGGGTCCTACCACTAAACTACCCGTTGTGTGTGAACAGGGTCTGAACACTGCTAGAAACCAACTCACAGTTCCTGACTGGAAGATATTGGCAAAGTTCTCAGCTTTTAACATCGGCTTGAAAAATTAGCTAGTATTGTCAGTTGTGTATCATTTTGGTGCGTTTTTTGCAGTGATTTTTTTTAGACTTCAAAGTGCCCTCCCAAACTCCCCAAATTCCCCTGGGGGCCACAAATTAGCTAGTATTTAGCCATAGGACAAAAGGGACCCAGATAGGTTTCCCTCAACTCATCAAGGATTTAGCACAGCTTCTGTGGGCCCTGAGAGATGGGGCAAAGGGGCCTGGCCCCTCCAAAACGTCTGAAGGGTGGGTGGCAGCAATTGGTAAGCCCCTAATTTACTAGATGTGCCTACACAATGCCAAACACTCATATGTATATACCACTTTGTTAATCAACATAACCTATGTGCATCTTTTAGGGCGTTCCAATGGTTCCTCCCCAGAAAAGGGAAGGAGTCACAATCCGGACAGCTGTTAGCCATAGGCCAGATGTATTCCTGTTTAGAATATCTAGGGCGCAAGTGTGAGATGCCAGATCAGGATGCCTTAATCCCACCCTCCACTCCCACAGTATCATCCCAAAGCTTACACATCAACTGGTTTGAGTATAATTTCTTTGGTTGAAAGTTTTTTTATACTGTTTTTGTGTTTTATTACTGTTCAGGTCGCTCCCGGGATCAACATTTCATCTATCAATGTGTCTCCCAACCATGGCTACCATAACCATCACATCTTTCAACATCAGAGGTTTTAACACACCGCAAAAGAGCTCCCAGGTACAGACTCTCTTGAGGAAGAGCAAATCTGACATTTGCTTTCTGCAAGAGACCCATTTAAAAACTAACAAAATTCCCAATATGCCACTCACATACTATAAGCAATGGTTCCACTCAACATACAAATCAGCAGCAAGGGGAGTTACAAGGGGAACACAAATTAAACCAAATATGTGGCACCTCCATCCATCTATCGGCCTCATTGGTCTTATTGTGGATCCCGTCTGACAACTGGACCCCAAGGGCATCTGATTTGCCTACTTGGATGGTCCAAGAAGCTAAGTACCTAATCCCCTTGCACTGGCTTAGACCCAACCCCCCAACTATTACTCAATGGGAATCAAAAATCAACCATCTGTGCCTCATGGAGGAATTAGAAGCTGGGCAAATAGAACTCACTCTAGATTCCTAAAAACTTGGGCTGCTTGGAAAGAATATAAAAGCAAAAACACAAGTTAAAAAATATCCTCGCTCTTTCGACGCTCATACGTGACCTATCTCACAGGGTGTGACCACATACTTACTGTCACTATTTGTTATATGAATAGTTCACTCTGTTATGTTCAAGGGTGTCTATGACTGCATCAAATAAACATTGGCAAAAACCTACAAGGAGCTCCTGCAAGTTACTCTCCTCAAATAGAGGTCTATTGAAAAGTTCTGAAAGATCTGTAATTTGTTCATTCTGCTCCACTACTATTATATGACGCTCTGACACCTTTTATATGTTATCTACTCTATATAAAATATCAATAAAAATATATTTAATAGAAAGAACAAAAAAAAACAATATACATTTACACATTCAGCTCGGCTGAACGTGTATGTGTATTCAATAGGAAGAGTGGAGAAAGCTGCTTGCCCGACAGTGGCTTATTTCCAAGGACAGCAAAAGGATGGGGTGAATATATTCACTTCATCTGATTCTTCTCTCCCCTGACATCTATCTGGGAGGAGCTTCCCACACACAGATTGTTGGCCGAACCCGCCGTTCGGAAGACAACACACTAATATGTACGGGGGCCTTTAGATAGAAGGTCTTAAACTGTGCCAGATTTATCAGGAAAATAAATCTGTTGCATCTTTAGATTGCCACCTATAAGGAGGCTTAGCACAGAGATACAATTAAGTCACGCCTCCTTTTACATGAAGCCATATGCCTTTCCTATCAGTCATGCCCATTGTCGGAGGAGGCAGAAAAGGGTTCAAAAAATGTCTAAAGGGTTCAAAATGTCTAAAACACTTGTCCTTCCATGGAACCTTTTTGGTAGGTATAGACTATTGCATACTCCACAAGACCTGCCATTTGGAAGATGCTCTAGCCCATTTCTCTAACCATCACAAGTTGCTCAGGTCCTTGTCCATTTTTCCTAACTTCCAAATTAAAGAACAGACTGTTGACTAGCTGAGTAATCGATCTCACAGCTTCAAAGATGCCAATGTCCCAAGACACTCAATGTTATTCACATTACCTGCTAGTGATTAAAGCTTATTGGTGTATCTACATATCTATCAACAGCAACTATGAAATTATCTGGGGATCCTAGAGGCTATGCTAATCATATGCCTGGCTCCTGAACATTATACTGAACATGATATCCTATCCTGATTAGGGTGCATGCATGCTTTAAAAAATAAAACAAAAGATCCACACTAAATACATAAGTATGTGCAATGACCCATTGAATTGCTGCTAAAGTGTTACATTGTAGTAGATCACTGTGAAATAGCTATTATTGCGATCCATTGCCAAAGTAATTAAAGGTTTATTCTTTTTCTTATGCACTGTCTATCCAAAATAGTAGTGTATAGGTAGCAAACAGGTAAAACTGGCAGTCAGTGCCATTACCAGTGTGATGGGCTGGCCACACCCCCTGGTTAGAATGTCTTTGCTGAGCAGACCTAGAGGAAGGACATGTTTATGAGCTGCTAACACCAGGCCCTGTTCATCCCTGAGACCAAAAGGTGCCTGGGAAGCAACTGAACATAGAGACTATACCTGAGAGAAAGAGAACAGGCATTTATTTATGGTTGAAAACTACATAAAGGCCATGCTTGGACTGAGACAGTAAGGTAAATGCATGTTTATGGAAATAGACTTTACTGCATGTGGAAAGAGTCAATTGCCTCCGGCACCCACCGCCCTTTTGAGACACTCTGGCCATCCACATCGTAGGACTGCACTCCACCGTCTGGGCTTTGCACAAAGTATATTACTAGATCAGATGTCTGTGTTTATTTGGGAAGATTGCAAAGAGCATCTAGAGAGACTCAAGGAGAAATACTACCATTATTGCCCCCTCCTATATACAACTTTTGGAAGAGTTTTGTTGTATTATATTTATTTTACTCACTTATATAGGGCTGACATTCTGCAGCACTTTACAGATATATAATTTCTTGCTGTCTCCTATGGGGCTCACAATCTGAGTTCCTTATCAGAATGTCTTTGGAGTGTGGGAGGAAACCAGAGTACCCAGAGGAAACCATGCAAACATAAAGAAGACACAAACCCCATTCAGATGTTGTCCTTCATAGAATTCAAACCTAGAACCACAGCGCTGCAAGGTGCTAACCACTGCTGCTGTTATATACCTCCAAACTGCTTAATGTTTATGCATGTACTACAACCTCCATCATCTATTCAGTAAAGAGAGACTTTATTTATTATAACTAAATGGTCTTGGTTATTGCTTTAATCATCCGCTGGACCCTCAGTCTGCCCTCCTGCCTTGAACCCATCCACCTAATATGAAAGGTACCCTAGTCACCACCAGGCAGGAGCCTACAAAAATCAAGGGTGTACCCCAAGGGAACCAGGGGGCATCCTCAATCACTGCAGAGCCCAATAAGCATTAGAATGAGGACTACCACTATTACTACTACTCCTATCATTGCTGCTGCAACCATTCTCATTCTCTCCCACTTCTCTTGCCAGGCCTGCTGCACGTGTGTGTTTGTCTAATTCACATGTAAAGTCAGCTCAGTACAGGATGCACAGTATTTCCCTTCTGCTTATATAGCTTTCTAAGTATTTCTTGCAGTGTAGCATTGTGTGGTTTAAACCTGAAGAATGAAAACTGACGGGTGACTTTAGTTCATCTCCTTCCTTATACGGTAGTCCTGGCAGACGTCATAATAACAAAACCCGCTGGGTGTACCAGATTCCATCTTCTTAGAAATTAAGATAGCAATCAGAAAATGGCCATTATGCGAAGTTGCAAACCCAGTGAATGGTCACTGTCTGTAAAATAAAAACTGGCTGAGTGCAGTTTTTGTAGCTGAACTTGTGTCAACTCTGCTGGTAATCATTTTTATTTTATGATTGTTGTGGTAGTTATATATATACTAGAGCAGAAATACAGCCAAGGTTGAGGTTGATTACAAAAGACTATTACGGGTAAAAAATAAAAAATAAAGAAAGACATTCAGAGAATTACATTTTGATGATTTATGATGACATTCAAAAATTTTTAACACAAGAAAGACCTGCATTCCACATCAGATGGGAGTTTAATTCCACATAGGTTCTCAGAAATTGGTTTAAAGGGAATCTGTCAGCTCCAAACTCCCCTTCCCACCCCAAACTACAGTAAGTGGTATATAGTGTACAGGGGTTCACCTAGCCTTTCTGCTACCTAAGCCGAAAACTGAAACGGCGTCTCTCCCAATGGCAATTTTTTAACCGAACTCCTTTAACACAATAAAATAGCTTATTGCCCATGGCCCTTCCGCTGTCCCCTGTGGCAGGCGCAGCACTATGAAGTGCCTTTTGCGCTGTGGCATTAGAAGAATTTTGATATCTCCGACTTTTTACTCTGTAATTCCTCTAGCGCTGTTCTATGGAAACAGTAGATTTAAAGAGCACACCAAAAGCTTCAAAATAACTTCTTTATAAGTTATTACTTTTCTTCATATATAACACTGCCGCCTCCGCAGCAGATAGTCCCTGTACATAACACGTGTTGAAAAGATATCACAAAATGGCGGTATGCATAAGATGGTGGTTCAACTGTTCAATCTTGTCATTCAACATAAAATGGTGGATATATTTCTCTCTTGAGTATCTGTACTCTCACTTTAAGTTATTTAAGCACTTTATGATCTCTCTGAGAGGTATATCTGAGGTCTAACTAATAGTTCTGCTTGCTCAACTTGGTTTGCAGTATGCAATTGCTTAAGATCTGGTATGTATGGTTTCAATTTGTATGGATTGTTAAGTAGTTCACAGTTTGCAACTGTAGCTTGCAATTTGTATTTGCAATTTTAATTTGGTGGAATTGTAAGCTAACACACATATAACTGTATATCTGTAAATAATAAATCAAGGCAACTGGACGTACTGTAGATTTCTTGAAAACGTTTCACTCGTTCTTCCAACAAGCTTTCTCAATTCTGAGTGATTGTACAAAAATTCTGGGAATAAATATGTAACTGAATCCACATCTGGCAATTATACCCAGCATTGGGTCAAAGGTGTTGATTCTATTATCCTAATTGGAGTCAGTAGGTGATAATGACCTCCCAGAAAAAGCTGTCAAGACAGCATTATACGTGGCAGACAATAGATGTCAATAGATGGCAGACAATAGATGGCAGACAATAGACCTCTATTTAAGCTTGGCTTCTCCATTTTTACATAGATGGCCTCCTTCACGCCTCGTTTGTACCAATCGGCCTCCTTATCCAAAACACGTACTTGACTGTCTTCAAAGGTGTGACCTGTTCCTTTTAGATGTAAGTACACGGCTGAATCTTGACCAGAGGTTTTGGCTCTTCTATGCTGAGCCATACGCTGATGTAGTTGTTGTTTTGTTTCGCCGATATACAGTTCTGAGCATTCCTCATTGCACTGGACTGCGTACACAATGTTGTCCATCTTGTGTTTAGGCGTTGGGTCTTTGGGGTGAACCAGTTGTTGCCTCAGTGTGTTGCTGGGTTTAAAGCAAACAGGAATGTAATGTTTATTAAAAATCCTTTTGAGTTTCTCAGACACCCTAGCTACATATGGGATAACCATATTCTTGCGTCTGTCATGCTTCTCGCCCTCACTGGTAGTCTTGGTGGTCTTTCTTCTCCTTCCTTCTGTTTTGACAAAGGCCCAAACTGGATACTCACAAGTTTTAAGTGCCCCTCTGAGGTGTTTGAGTTCCTTCGCCTTGGCCTCTGTGCTGGTGGGGATTTTCTTTGCCCGGTGGTGTAGAGTCTGGATGACTCCCAGTTTGTGGTCTAGAGGATGGTGGGAATCAAATAGCAGGTACTGGTCTGTGTGTGTTGGTATGTATGGTTTCAATTTGTATGGATTGTTAAGTAGTTCACAGTCTGCAACTGTAGCTTGCAATTTGTATTTGCAATTTTAATTTGGTGAAATTGCAATTGGAATTACAGATATATACCATGACCTGAATAAATGAGAACCTTCACAGACACACATATAACTGGTTAAGTATAAAGTTCTAATCACAATACTTACAATATGAACATTATATAACTGTTCTAAATACATATTTTGGCCTCTTGTTCCCATAAAACTGGACTCTGACTGGAACTGTGTGAACATTATGCTTTCTGTTGTTTCTGCTGTGTCAGTGAGTTTACCTTACATTACAAAATGAATCTTAAAGGCATATTATCTTTTTCTGCTTCTGTGAACACAAAATATAACAGTTATATGACATCCAAAACATGATGTCACAGTAAATAACTCTGTTTTTGTCTTTAACACATAAACATAGGAACTGTATTAAGGTTATTAGCAGGTTTAGCTGTATACACATATAAGCTATACTAGCAACCTAGGACAGGTCCTAGCTGGCCAGCTACACTCTCACCAAAATTACCTATAATTCTATGTTCTTAGTGGTAGGACTTGAACATGAATTTGAGGAATTTTCCATTAGGTTCTCAACTTCCAAGTGTCTTTTATCACTCTCAGGTAGAACAACTAACTTCTGTATAAGATGTTCCAACTTGAGTGGAGTAGTCAGACGTTTTCCTTTTTTGTCAAGTTTTGAGTCTCCTATTTGTAACACTCTTCTTACTAGTCTGTCTTCATCCTTTTGAACTTCTAGAACGTTGGACAATGTCCATTGACTTCCAGGTAAATCTTCTTCTTTTACTAACACTATGTCACCAACTTGGACATTTCTTCTGGGTGTTTGGCTAAGTACTCTTTCCTCCATCTATTCCAAAACTGATCTGATAGATATTGAATTCTTCACCATCTTCTTCTGGCATATAAATCTTTTTGGTGAACTTGCCAGGCGGTGGCTGTATGTAATCAGACTTAAGATGAAGTAGATGGTTGGGAGTTAAAGGGTCCAAACTTGTTAGGTCGTTGATATTATCAACTGTCAGTGGACGGTAGAATAGGGTCCTAAGTGAAGCTTCATCTATTCTTTTTCAACACTAAACTTAACACATTTATTATAGTTCTGATTTGTTTTTCCCAAACTCCTCCTTTATGGCTTGCATGTGGAGCGTTCATATGAAAATCACACTGTTTCTCTAACAAATACTCAGTTACTTTTTCTTTATCAATCTCTTTTAGAGCTTTCTTCAATTCATTCTTTGCTCCGACAAAATTTGATCCTTGGTCAGATCTAAGCTTTCTGACGGTACCTCTACTCTAATGGCTATGAAACATCTCAAGGCGTTGATTAATGTGTCAGTTAACATATCTTCTAACATTTTCAGGTGAATTGCCCTGGAACTCAGACATCTAAATATTAGTCCATATCTCTTGTAATCCTTGCTATTCTGTTTGGTGATGAATGGGACAAAACAATCCATTCCAATCCGCTATAAAGAAATTGTGGCGATGGGTTTACACGATCTGCCGGTAAATCTGCCATTCTTTGCTCTTCTGTAAGTCTATGTGCCTTTCTACAGACTACACATTTACTTATATACTTTGCTATAACTTTGCTCCCTTTCACAATACAGTAACCACCTTCTCTCAAACAGCTTTGGGTAAAGCTTCTTTCTTGATGCAAGGATATGTTGTGGTAATGATCAATAATCAATCTTGTGAAGGTAGAGTTTTTGGGTAGAATTGTTGGATGCTTCACTCTGCTAGGTAACAATGCATTTTCCAGTCACCCTCCCACCTTCAGTATATCATCCTGGAGACTTTTCACTGTAGAATCTCTGTTTAACGAGTCTTATGACTGTTCCTTCAGCTTTCAGTCCTTCTTCTACATTCGGTGATTCCTTCTTTCTGATTCTCTTTGCCAAACGTTGAATTTTAGCTACTACATTTATGACTGTGTTCTATTTTGAACATCTGGCTAGTCTTTCAAGTATGTAATCTTCACACTTGGCAGCAGTGCTCAAATGTTTGTACAGCTTTTACTTCTGGATCACCCATAGACAATTCTGTGTAACCTTTATTTGGCATGATTTCCTTTTTCCAAAGGAACCCTGGACCGGTGAACCAGTATAAATTTTTCAGCTCTGTTACATTCAGGCCTCTTGAAGCATGATCTACTGGGTTATGCTTTGTGTCAATGTGATGCAAATGTTCTGGATTTGTTATTTCCCAAATTTTCTAAACTCTGTTGGCGACAAAGATATGGAATCTCTGAGCTTCGTTGTTTATGTATTCTAGGACAATTTGTAAGTCTGTCCAAAAATATTATATTTTTAATTCCAATTCTTCTCTCAGAAACTTGCTTACTGATGCTGAAACTACAGCTGCTGTCACTTCAAGTCTTGGTATTGTCTGAATACTGGTAGGTGCAACTCTGGCCCTCCCCATAACCAGAGCACAGTGTATCTTTTATTCTCCTATTACTCTGACCTAGGAGCACTGACCCTAACCATAACTGCTGGCATCTGAAAAATGATGAAGTTTTATTTTCTTGTACTTTCCAAAATCATGAGGTACAAAACATCTGGGTATTCGAACTTCTCTCAAGTTTTGCAAGTCTCTTACCCAACTCTCCCACTTTGGCCTAAAATTTTCAGGTATGGGCTCGTCCCATTCCAACTTCTGTCTGCATAATTCTTGCAGTATTTATTTTGCTCTGAGGATTACCGGGGCCAAGAATCCCAATGGATCAAAAATAGAAGCCACTGCGGAAAGAATGGTTCGTCTAGTTACAAATTTCTCTTCAATAGATACTTCAAAGAAGAACTTGTCTTTCTCTACATTCCATCCCAATCCAAGTACGTTCTAAACTGGAAGATGATCATAATTGAGATCTACATTCTTCATTGTTTCTGCACGTTGAGAGTCACTGATGGATTCCAGTACCTCTCTGTTGTTTGAGATGAATTTGTGAAGGTGCATGTTTCCTCTTGTGCATAACTCTTGGCTTTCTTTCACTAGTTTGATTGCAGATTCTGTGGACTCTAGACTTATGAGACCATCATCTACAAAAGTTTTTCTTCAGAAAATTTGCTGCTGATGGGCAATCCTTTTCATTTTGATTAGCCAGGTACTTCATGCCATAATTGGCGCAACCTGGAGATGCTGCTGCTCCAAACAAGTGTACTTTCATTTTGTATTCTAATGGCCCTGTATCTCTGTCACCGCCAGTTCTGTCAGAAGGTCTGGCAGACGTCCTTCTCTACCTCTTGCATAATGTTCTTTGTTTTGGTTTCACTTTCTCATCTCTTTTCCTTCTCCCAGGTGTCACCTATTTACACTAATCCTCTTCCTTTATATTCCCTCCCATACTGCCTCACTTGGTGGTTTATAATGTCACGCATGATGTTGCAGATAGCTGGAAGGTCTGAATAAATGTACGACTTGATCCCAAACTAAGGAGCATATAGGTGACCCCTATAAAACCCCTAGAGCTCTCCCTGACTGCTAAGCACATACAAGGGTCTCAAAGGTAGACGATTGTATGCCCACGTACCTAAGACTGTGTGACACCTGAAAACCCTATAATAGTGAGGGGACACGACCACCGGCTCCCTGCACTTAATACGGAGGGAGTCAGGGTCACCTAGAATCACGCCAGCAAGGAAACACAATACATGAAAGGACTTATCTGAACAAACAGCAGCAGCAGCCTCCAGCAGTGAACACTTAATCCAGGAAGTAATATAAACCGCAAAGTGAGGCAGTATGGGAGGGAATATAAAGGAAGAGCATTAGTCTAAATAGGTGACACCTGGGAGAAGGAAAAGAGATGAGAAAGTGAAACCAAAACAAAGAACATTATGCAACAGGTAGAGAAGGACGTCTGCCAGAACTGGCGGTGACAATCTCCATCCTCCCACCATAGAAACCTCAGGAAGTCTCTATCTTCATTCTTCACATGAAACTGGTGGAAAATCTTTTTTCAACGTCACACATGACCGCTACGGGATACTTTCTGAATCTACAGAGTACTCCAGGCAGAGTGTTTGTAAGATCTGGTCCTTTTAGTAGATGATTATTCACCATTCACCAACACCATTGTAATTTTCTGAGCAATCAAATACTTCTCTAATCGTATCTGGTTTCTTTGAGTGGTAAACACCATGATGTGAGATGTACCACACTTCTTCTTTAGGTTTGTTATTAACTTCTCTAATCGTATCTGGTTTCTTTGAGTGGTAAACACCATGATGTGAGATGTACCACACTTCTTCTTTAGGTTTGTTATTAACTTTCTCTGCATGTCCTTCTTCGAGGATGCCTTCCATGAATTTCAAATAATTCTGCTTGAATTTGGGATCTCTTCCCATCTTTTTCTTCAAACATTTCAATCTTGCTAGGGCAAGATTTCTGTTATTTGACAGACAAGGTGGTTCTCTAAAAGGTAAGGACATTTCAAGATGACCTTGTTGATTCTGCAGAATACTTTCTTCTAGAGTGTGTACGAACTTTATGTCTTCTTGAGATACACGGTTCTTTAAAACTTATGTCTGCAAAGTCAGATTCAAGGATCTTGATTACTTTCGCTGGACTTAAAGATCACAGCAGTTGAGCTTCAGTTGAAATGCTTTTATTTGTGCATTAGATAGACATGTGGCAGTTTCGTGTGAACGTTTTCGGCATGTAGGCCTTCGTCAGACACTGTGCCGCAGTCTGTAACCCAGATAGAAGGAGGTATACACACCTAGTGAGGTGGTGCATATAGCACTAAAGAGTAGGAGGTGTCACAAAACTGCCACATGTCTATCTAATGCACAAATAAAAGCATTTCAACTGAAGCTCAACTGCTGTGATCTTTAAATTAATTACAACCATTGATTTGCCATTGCTTTCTCCTTCCCTCACTCTGCAAGAGAATACTGATACTTTCTTTCCTTCCTCAGTATCTTTAGGTATTGAGGATTTATCTTTCTTTGGACATTCTTCATGTGGTTTAGGATGGCGTCCTTTGCAAACGCTGCATGTGGCCTTTTTCTTACACTCCTTAGTAACATTGTCTTTTCTTAGGCATCCGAAACACAGTTGGTTATCCAGCACAAATTTTTTCTTTTCTTCTGGGGACTTCGCCTTCAATTGTTGCCACTTAGGAGTGCTTCTCTCCACAGAACATACACTTGAAGGTAGTCTGAAGATTTGTCGGTTTTGTCTCTCTACTGATCCCAGTAGTGACTTTGAACTTTCACTCATAGGTATCTTGACCTTTAGCTGCTGTGTTGGTTACAAAGCTAGTTACTCTTGCACGTCTTATCTCTCTTGCAGGCTTTTCTTCTAAGGATTTTAAGACATAAGATGATGTTACTGGATTCCGTGTTACGCGTGCTTCCTTATTGACGAACTCAGAGAACTCTTTAAAACTTGGGAAGTTCTTGTCTAGATCTAACTGTTCAGTCACATAGCAATTCCATCTAGAAGCCACTTCTTCAGGTAGCTTAGTTAGCATCCTGTGGTTTTCTAGATAGTTGTTCAGTACTTCCAGTCCTTGAAAGTGTGGAATGGCATGCTTGCAGGAAGTCACTGTACTCTTGGAGTCTGAAATGTTCTTTAGGGCCTATTTTAGGCCAGTTATTCAATTTCTCTCTAAAAGCTCTTTGAACTAAGAAAGGATGACCATATCTTGCATTTAATTTTTCCCAAGCTTGCTTGTAGGCTCCTTCGTCTTTTCTATAAAAGTTAGCTTCAAGAACTTTGCTTGCTTCCCCACCAACATATCTCTGAAGGTAGAATAACTTGTCGATTGGAATGAAGCAATGATGCTCAATGATCATTTCAAAACTTGCCTTCCACTCTATGAACTTCAGTACATCTCCTGAAAATACAGTTGGTTCCGGCACAGGAAGTCTAGCGAGGACTGTTCTCTGTTGTCCTGTTGGGACAATAGTTGTAACAGTCTCCTGAGCTTTGCCGTGACATCTAGGAATAGAATCATCCAGTTCTATTTTCTCACTTAGTTCTGAATTAGGCGAGTCCTTTTCTTTATCTTTTCTGGTAGAGATAGAGGTTAAATTCACACACCTTTTTCCTAAAACTGGACTAGGCCTCTCTTTGTTTTTCCGAGCAGGGATGGAAGGATAATATCTTATTCTCTCACTAAATGCTGAAGATTCCCTTCCATTCTCATGGGCGTAAGTAGGAAAGTAGGAGTCTGCTTCTTCACTTAGAACAGATTTGAACATATGACTACTCTGATTCATAACCTCTTTGTGTACTCTGAGTCTGGCTTCTATGATCTTAACTTCTTTTTGCCTTTCCAGACTTTTCATCTGTTGGCGCTGTGCTTCTATTTCAGCTTCCATTTGCTGGCACTGTGCATCCATTTCAGCTTCCATCTAATGGCGTTGTGCATCTTTTTCAGCTTGCTTTTCAGCCATCAGTTGACGCTGTGCCTCGATGGCAGCTTCCATGTCAATTTCTGCTTTCTTGACAGCAAGTTGTTCAGCTAATTCCTTTCTTTTGGCTGAAATATTTGAGGACTCTGATATGTGGATGGCACTTCTGCTAGCAAAGGAAGTACCACTTGTAATTGTGGTTCCACCTAAGGACCTAGCATAGTCTCTCATAAAAAGCTAATTCATTCTCCTTCTTGCTTTAACTTCATCATAGTTTTCTGCAGATGATAGTTCTCTCATGAGCTTTAGTAAATCTTTAGTGACTGCAGTACAGGTGGCCATGTTCCTTACAATGTCCTGGGAAGGTGTCGCAAGCTCAGATTCGGATTCTTATACAGTCTCTACCGTATCACTCAAGTTCCCTTGTATACTTTTTTGCTTTAGCTTTCTATGAATATCTTTAATGTATGATTTCCACCTATCATACATCCGGGCAAACATTTTCTCCTTTAATGCTGCCTTTTGCTCCAAATTTTCCAGCATCTTTGAGGTCGGTTTTCTGGCACGTGATGGACATCTTAGTTCATCTACTTGGGCTATAATTGTTTGAGGCAAGACTAATGCTGCATCAAACTCTTCTACCTCAGACAGGTTCCCTTGCTCTTTAACTTCTACTCTATCTATCTTTGTATCCTCTAACCATGGCATGGTAAACTAGGCTCAGGCATTTTACTTTAAATGCAATACTGTCAATCAATACAAATATTAACATGCCTTTCACTTTAAATGCATTATTGACAAATGTAGAGATAAATGACTTTCACTTTAAATGTAACAGCGATAAATGCAGGCAATAAATGACTTTCACTTTAAATGCAAAAGAGTCCGTGTAATACAAACTGTCCTTTGTTTAATTTTAAAGTCTTTATCTGAGCACAAAAATCTCTCTTTATGCCAAAGCCTATATGCAATGATAAGTAATAAAAGGAAAGCTCTGAACTTATTCTGAAGAGCAGGATACAGTGATCTGAAGGTTGCTGTCTGTCTTAAAGAAGACTTGTCTTTTCTTGATGTGATGCGATGCTCTGCACTGACTTATATCTGTAAAGAATAAATCAAGGCAACTGGACATACTGTAGATTTCTTGAAAACGTTTCACTCGTTTTCAAGAAATCTACAGTACGTCCAGCTGCCTTGATTTATTCTTTACAGATATATACCATGACCTGGATAAATGAGAACCTTCACAGACATCTGCACTGACTTGCTATACTTTGTGCAGACTTGCGATGCTCTGCGCTGAGTTTCAATGCTCTGTGCAGACTTGCGATGCGCTGGCTTGGATACGCTGCTGCAGGCTTTTGGCCTAGTGGCGGGAAACTAGCTTACTGCAGTACATGGTCTCTCCGTGGATAGCGGTGCAGGCATTTTAGATCTGGACTTTGGCGTTCCACCATGCATCTCTTTCTCTCTCTAGGGATTGCAGGAGGGTTGTCGCTCTTTCTCTGACTATCTTGCCTTTGCCGTTCTGCCACTTTAAGAGTCGACTGCAGTTTGACTAATGCACACATTGTATGGCCTTTATAGTAGCTCCGCTGAGGTGTCTTTGCTTGCTCACTCAGGAAATAGTTGCTGAGCGGCAGTATATGTTGGCGCTCCATTGCTCTAATGTGCCCTTTACTGTGCAAGTTGAGGAGCGCTATCACTTCGTCCTCTGAGGGTAATAGTTCCACTGTGGCAGCACTATGAAGTGCCTTTTACGCTGTGGCATTGGAAGAATTTTGATATCTCTGACTTTTAGTCTAACCAGACTGTCTATTACTATGTAATTGCTCTAGCGCCATTCTATGGAAACAGTAGGTTTAAAGAGCACACCAAATGCTTCAAATAACTTCTTTATTAACTTCAACTTTTCTTCATATATAACACTGCCGCCTCCGTAGCAAATAGTCCATGTACATAACACGTGTTGAAAATATATCACAAAATGGCGGTATGCATAAGAAGGTGGTTCAACTGTTCAAGCTTGTCATTCAACATAAAATGGTGGATATATTTCTCTCTTGAGTATCTGTACTCTCACTTTAAGTTATTTAAGCACTTTACGATCTCTCTGAGAGGTATATCTGAGGTCTAACTAATAGTTCTGCTTGCTCAACTTGGTTTGCAGTATGCAATTGCTTAAGATCTGGTATGTATGGGTTCAATTTGTATGGATTGTTAAGTAGTTCACAGTTTGAAACTGTAGCTTGCAATTTGTATTTGCAATTTGAATTTGGTGGAACTGTAAGTAAACGCACATATACATTTTTCAGTATACAGTTCTAATCACAATATTAACAATATGAACATTATATAACTATTCTAAATACCTAGTTTGGCCTCTTGTTCCTATAAAACTGTACTCTGACTGGAACTGTGTGTCTGTTCAGCTCCTCTCTCTGGTCAATAATGATCCTAGCAGCTCCTGCTAGGGGAATTCCCAGACAGGCTGTGTGTGAGGCTGGCTGTGATTGGTGAAAACTCTTGCTGTGCGAGAAGCTGGCTGTGATTGGTCTAGACTTCTGCCCAGCAACAACAGATTAACGCTATGCTTTTCGCTGTGTCACTGAGCTTACCTTACATTACAAAATGAATCTTAAAGGCATATTATCTTTTTCTGCTTCTGTGAACACAAAATATAACAGTTATATGACATCCAAAACATGATGTCACAGTAAATAACTCTTCTTTTGTCTTTAACACATAAACATAGGCAGGGGCGTACATAGAAATCACTGGGCCCCATAGCAAGAATCTGAATTGGGCCCTCCTAACCCCGCCCACTACCCACCCATGGCCCATCCTGTCCTGGCTCCTCCGCTGCCACACACCCTTTTGCCAATAAAGAAATGTATACATGACCTACTGAATCATTTTTTTTCTTTATTAACCAACTTTTATTATCCTTAGGGCCTCATGCACACGACTGTTCCGTTTTTTTCGGTCCGCAAACTGCGGATCCGAAAAAAAAAATGGAGGCCATCCGTGTGCCTTCTGCAATTTGCAGAACGGAACAGGCGGCCCATTGTAGAAATGCCTATTCTTGTCCGCAAAATGGACAAGAATAGGACATGTTTTTTTTTTTTGGCGGGGCTACGGAACAGAGCAACGGATGCGGACAGCACACGCAGTGCTGTCCACATCTTTTGCGGCCCCATTGAAGTGAATGGGTCTGCATCCGAGCCGCAAAAACGGCGGCTCAGATGCTGACCAAAACAACGGTCGTGTGCATGAGGCCTTACTCTGATACACCGCTGATATGACAGTGCTGTATGGGAGTAAGGATCTCACTGGGGCTGCAGTGAGCCATGTAGAGCACACATCACTGCTCCTGCCTGTCTGCTTTGGTAAAGCCGGGCATAGATGGACTATGTCAGGCTTTAGCAGAGTGGGCACAGGACAGTGGATACAGGGCTCGATATGTATGCGAGCACAGCTGAACGAGTGCAGGTCAGGAGCCCACATAAACATCACTCCTCCTGCATGTGTCCAATGTGCTAAAGCCTGACATAGCCCATCCCCTACATCTTAACCACTTTTCTACCAGCGCAATTTTTTCATCATTTCTCTTACCGTAAAAAATGCAATAAAATGTGACCAAAAATTCACACACACTCCAAAATGGTCTCAATAAAAACTACAGTTCATCCCGCATAAAATAAGCCCTCCACACAGCTCAGTAAATGTAAATATAAAAATGTTATGGGGGTCAGAATATGGTGAAGTAAAAATGTAAATATATATTTTTTTCAAAGTGTTAATTTATTTTTACACTATTTAGACATAAAAAACCTATACATAGTAAAAAGGAAATGCAAAAATTGAAAAACCTCCCATATCCTAAGGGTTAAAGAGGCTATCTAACCACTATTATGCCCCCAAAATGCCCAGGCACGGCATACAGGTAATACTAATGCCCTATGTGGGGTGCAACCAATAGCAGGCCCCGTCAGAAATGAGACTCCCTAGCGTCACCCGCAGTACTAGGGAGGCTCGTTCCCATCATGGCCTGCTATTGACTGCCCCACCATGTCGCTGGATGTTTTCGGGAGGGAGGCAGTGCCGGTTGTGCGGGCATCAGGAGAAATGTGGGTGCCGGATGTGCACATTGCTGCTGATGAAAACAGGTGACTGATGTGCTGGGGCAAACTGTAGGCTCATAGGGGACTTAGAAGGACAGTGTGCTTTCCTCCTAAACCTCCAGCCCCCCCCCCCCCTTTATTAAAAGTGAAACTCTTACTGTGGCAGTGGCACACTACCTGAGCATGTTTATTCTGTCCGTGTCCGGTGTACAGTGTGTACAGTGACCTGGGTCCGGAGCGGTCCTTCACTGTGGAACTGGCACATAAGGGGCATTATACTGTGCGAGGGGCACATAAGGGGGCACCAAATTGTGTTGAGTGCACATATGAGACCATCATATTGTGTGGGGACACATAAGGGGCACCATATTGTATTGGGGCACATAAAGGGGCACCATATTATGTTGGGTGCACATAAAGAGCTACTATATTGTGTTGGTGGCACGTAAGGGGGCATCATGCTGTGTGAGGAACACGTAAGGAGTCATTATTCTGTGTTTGGTGCACATAAGAGGCATTATATTGTGTGCAGGGCACATAAGGGGGCATTGTACTGTGTGTTGAGCACATCAAGGGTGTGGGCGTTACATAAGAAGATAGTTATAGATCGCAGAAAGTAGGTATATACTGAATTTCTTTGATTAAAACCCCAGACATAAGTTATCTTTGGGTGCCACAAATGCCAAATCTACCCCTGGCTAATACAAGTATTGGGCTGGCTACAGACATTAACATTTTGACAGAAAGATCCACACCATTTTAATGTATATGAGGTCTCACAGACAGTCCGGGAAGACCTACTTTTGAGATTACAGAGGCTCCGGAGCGGCCCTTCAGTCTGGGTCGGGGCTGGACTGCACTGACTGGCTGACTTGAGCACCGAGGGCCTGAGGCAGATGGCGGGCAGCACGCACTGAGAGCAGAGGTTAGTCTGCCATGCAGGGTGTGCACCTGAGCCTGCTCCTGCTGCTCCTGCTGCCTGCCAGCGATACACTGGCCAATCAGCAGCAGGATCTTTATCTCTAAATGCTGATTGGCCAGTGTCTTAGAAGAGAGCAGACGCAGTGCCTGCGAGACCGCTGTCTGGAGGTCAGACAGGTAGGGGTCGCGTCAACGCCGGGGGTGGGGGACGCCCACTGGGAGAACACAAATGGGCGGGCCACGGGCCGCCTCAATGCCACATGCCATGAATAAACTTTGTCTTGTGCAGAGTGGAAAAAGGGGCGGAGCCTTCCGTGCTCTGCGGGCACCATAACAACAGTGTGGTCTGCCTACATTGGCAGTATGCCACTGAACATAGGAACTGTATTAAGGTTATTAGCAGGTTTAGCTGTTGTAGGAAGGCGCAAGGGTCCATCATTGACGGAAGGTACGTGTCACCCAGGTTCCTGGCCTTGGTGAGATAGGAACCGGTAATTTTGTGTGTTAGCGGCAGCTAGTCCTTGCGGACACAGTTTTTTCTTAGTGTCGCTGTAAAGCCGATCCGGGACGGTTCTTATTGGGAGCAGCCAAAGAGCAGGGTGGGTGGCTTTTCCCCATGTTCCAGGCCAGATTTTGAGATGGGATTTAAAAACCCAGCCAGCAGCTCAGCTGAGTGTGGCATGATCCTCCAGGTGATAGTGGAGCTGTGGAAGCTCTGTGTTTGGGAGCTGAGGAGTTCCACCATGCTGCAAGGCTGAGAGCTGCCTGCTGGAAGTCAGGCACCCTAAAGCCTGCTGTGGACTGCCAGGTGACATGTTTTGTTCTGTGGTCTCTTTCTGCATGAACTAACAGCAGGACTCTTGCTTTGTGAATTAACACCAGAACCCTGCAATGTATTTGTGGCGAAACCAACCTCGCCACTGGGTTTTGGAGGGGGCTGTTTAAAAGCCTCTTGCCTCAGGATTATGGCCCATAGTAACTTTTAAACCCCTGAACCTATTCCAGGGAATTTTGGATAGGTTTGTCCCCCAAGTTATACTGTTTAAATTGATGTAAGTTATATGTATGGACAATGTAACCTCACAAAGTTATAACAACTTATAATAAGTGTAACTTGTCAGCTTGGGAGGAATATGCTGGGTGTGGTTCTATTGTCCCATTGTGTGTTTAAATGGTGATGTCTGTCCTGTTGTCTCCACATGTGTATTGGTGATCTCCCCTTTGTCCTGAGAGATAATTGGATTGTCTTTGGTCGTCTCCCAGGCAGAGAGAAGGAAACCATGATGCATTGTGGGGATATGTTGTATCTGTTCTGTGTCGCAGTCTCCCTTCTGGTCCTCTAGGGGGCGGGAACGATTGGTTGCTGTATTTACATTGTGTGTGTTGTGAATTACTGATTGGTTGGATTTCAAAACCCTGTGGGCAGTACTATGTTTGGTTTTTATCAATAAAAGAGGCTGTACTTGAAGTACAGTCAGAGCACTGCTTGACCCTCAACACGGAGCCTTGTCTAGTTATTGGGGGGATTCCCTGTATGCTGTTGGAGACTGATTGCCAGGAGTGTAAGCTGACTGATACGCTTTTCCTGTTCGTCTGCCGGCAGCTATCCGCGAGGTTCCAGTTTGGAGTGCTATTTTGTATCCAGTTCAGGAGGTTGGTGTTCTGCAGTAGCTGTGCCTGCATCTCGGAAAGGGGCATATCGCCTAAACAGATTTTAACCCCTTGTCTGCTGGAACGGTCCGTTACATTGGTGGCAAGCAGCGGGATCGTTCCTACAGCCAGAAGGACAGCTACAGGAGACACCATTTCTTTGGATTCTACAATTAAAGGGCAACGCATGTCCCAGTACAGCGACCCTAAAAGCACCAGGATGGAACCAGCAGTGTTATACGAGGAGGAGGACCTGGATGGCCGGGATGCATTAAGGAAAGGCATCTGGTACCAGGCCCTGGATAATGTACAATACCAGCGAGGTGAGAGTCTCCCCAGTGAAGAGCAGCGGTTGCAGAAGCAAGTGGCCCTGTGGATGTCCTTCCTGGGAGAGCAGCCCCTGGAGGAATGGGTGATAGAACTACAGCACCGGGTATGGCAGGAGCTATGGCTGGAGGATGCCTACCAGGCGCTTTGGTGGTATGTGGCACAGTTTATACCCTGGACAGCTGAGCATGACAAGCCAGAGGGAGAGGCGTTTGATGGTCCTGGCTTGTTATGGGAGTCCTTTGCAGAGCCTGACTTCGGGAGCCCTGCACAGTCCAGACTTCAGGACATTTTCTATGAGAGGGAGGCTAGGCATGAGTGGGATGACCCCCATGAGGTAGAGCAAGACCTGGCTCACCTAGCAACCCTGGAGTGGGAACTGGAGCAGGACTACTGAAATCTCTTCCACTCCATTGGGAAGGCTCAGCAGGACAGCAAGAAGTCAGACCCAGGTCCAGAGCCCTTCAGCTGGGAGGATATTGTTGATGTTTACTGGGAAGAACCCCAGGTGTCCGGTGGAGATGGGACCGAGGTCTCTCCACCGGTCCTGCAGGGAATTGGGAGCCTAGTCTCCATTCCCCAGCGGCAGGCTGAGTTACAGGGGGCAGAGGTAGTCGTTCCTGTCCCCCAGCGGCAGAGTGTCCTACAGGGAATAGAGAGCCCAGTCTCCTTTCCCCAGCAGCAGGGAAATGTATTGGGAGCGGAGGCGGTCGGTCGCCCTCCCCAGCGGCTGGAAGTATGTATGGGAGAGGAGCTCGTTACCCCCTTCCCCCAGCAGCAGCATGATTTATTGGGAATTGGGAGCCTAGTCTCCATTCCCCAGCGGCAGGCAGAGTTACAGGGGGCAGAGACAGTCAGTCCTGTCCCCCAGCGGCAGAGTGTCCTACAGGGAATAGAGAGCCCAGTCTCCTTTCCCCAGCAGCAGGACACTGTATTGGGAGCGGAGGCGGTCGGTCGCCCTCCCCAGCGGCTGGAAGTATGTATGGGAGAGGAGCACGTTACCCCCTCTCCCCAGCGGCAGCTTAACGCACCAGGGGGAGACAGTAAGCCCCACAACAGTACAGATGGGACCGTGGTCTCTGCACTTACAGCACAGGGGGTAGGGACAGTCGGTCCTTCCCCCCAGCAACAGGGCTGTTTAGCCAAAGGGGAGACAGTCGGTTTCTCCCTCCAACAACCAGACTCCAACCAGGCTTCTTCCGTGGTAACGCTGGCACCCAGGCAGAGTACCGCTGATCCCTGCCCACAAAGCAACCTCCACTCCAAGCCAGGGAGCAACTCAGAGACCGGGAGTACCAGCTACAAATATAATCTTGGTGGATTCACTGGACAGAGACAGGCTACGAAATTCAGCAGGTCCAGTATTTTGTTGTGGGTGGGCTGCCAGACTAACTCAGGTACCGACCGGCGTGAGGTCAGGTATCTGGTTAGTCTTCCCTGGGGGGGGGAGATGTGTGGCGAAACCAACCTCGCCACTGGGTTTTGGAGGGGGCTGTTTAAAAGCCTCTTGCCTCAGGATTATGGCCCATAGTAACTTTTAAACCCCTGAACCTATTCCAGGGAATTTTGGATAGGTTTGTCCCCCAAGTTATACTGTTTAAATTGATGTAAGTTATATGTATGGACAATGTAACCTCACAAAGTTATAACAACTTATAATAAGTGTAACTTGTCAGCTTGGGAGGAATATGCTGGGTGTGGTTCTATTGTCCCATTGTGTGTTTAAATGGTGATGTCTGTCCTGTTGTCTCCACATGTGTATTGGTGATCTCCCCTTTGTCCTGAGAGATAATTGGATTGTCTTCGGTCGTCTCCCAGGCAGAGAGAAGGAAACCATGATGCATTGTGGGGATATGTTGTATCTGTTCTGTGTCGCAGTCTCCCTTCTGGTCCTCTAGGGGGCGGGAACGATTGGTTGCTGTATTTACATTGTGTGTGTTGTGAATTACTGATTGGTTGGATTTCAAAACCCTGTGGGCAGTACTATGTTTGGTTTTTATCAATAAAAGAGGCTGTACTTGAAGTACAGTCAGATCACTGCTGACCCTCAAGACGGAGCCTTGTCTCGTTATTGGGGGGATTCCCTGTATGCTGTTGGAGACTGATTGCCAGGAGTGTAAGCCGACTGAATGCTTTTCCTGTTCGCCTGCTGACAGCTATTTGCGAGGTTCCAGTTTGGAGTGCTATTTTGTATCCAGTTCGGGAGGTTGGTGTTCTGCAGTAGCTGTGCCTGTCTCTCGGAAAGGGGCATATCGCCTAAATGGATTTTAACCCCTTGTCTGCTGAAACGGTGCCGTTACAGTATTGTTTTTCTTTTCTGCCTTTTTGTGTAAATAAACACTGAACTTTTGCTTTTCAACCGTGATCTTGCCTCTGTATTGCTTCCGCTTACCCTGCCTACCAGAGCAAATCCCTACAATTGGTGGTTTTGAGCGGGCAAGCACAGTGAGGCTGGCGTGAACGTCAAAATATTTTTGGTTTGCACACAGTTGTATGTTATTTATCAAACCGGCTAGATTCAAACCTGTGTCACGTGACAAAATGCAGGCTGTTGTGAAGGCCCTCATGGTGTCACCCCTTGCCTTGTCAATGTGCGGAGGTCTGTCAGACTGGCTGCACATGTCTGACTGGCTGCACATGTCTGTTTGCTTTGGTTTGGGTTTGAGCTGGATCCACCTTCCCTCAGGTGTACTAGGTTTGATTGTTAGTAAGGCTATTTATCCCTGCTTCCCCCAATGGCCTGTGCGGGTTATAGTTCTTTCCTGTGAGCTCTGGATGTGTTGTGGATCGTCTGCTCCAGCTCTGCTCTAAGATAAGTCCTCTCCGTTATTTCCCATTCTTTGTGTTTTATCTAGGCCTCTAGGGAGATGCTTGCTTCCTCTGGGTTTGAAGAAGCAGGTTGCCTCTTCCCTTTTCCCTACAGCTTAGGGTTTTCCCAGGGTGTATAGGTTTAGGCACGAGGGCATGTGCATATCCACCATTAGGGTATGCACATGGGCACAGAAGTTTAGGGAAAACTTTTAGGGACCGCTAGGAGGTGACCCTTTTCTCCCTAGCTTTTGGGCCTAGTCATTTGTTCTGTTTGTTTTTCTGTGTTTGGTTATTTCCCCACTTACTTACCTAGCGTGACACATGGAGGCTAATCTGCAGCAGTGAGAGACCAACCTGCAGCAACGCGAGGCTAATAAGCAGCAGCAAGAGACAAACCAGTTGATGCTACAACACGTGATAGCTTTGCAGACAGCAGGAGCAACCCCAAGTGTCCACGATGCCCGGAAAGCAGTCCGTGCAACAATCCATAAAATGACTCCCGCAGATGATGTCGAGACCTACCTGGTGATGTACGAGAAAATGTACCAGGGAAAAGCTGCCCCAAGACCAGTGGGCTGAGGTCGTCGCTCCTTTTCTGATATCAGAGTCCCAGCGGGTGTATTTTTACTTGCCGGACGATCAAGCGGCCGACTACCCAAAGGTAAAGGGTGATATTTTGGCAAGACTGGGGGTGAATGTGCTGGTCCAGGCCCAGCGGGTGCATAAGTGGGGGTTCAACCCATCTGAGCACGTGAGACCCCAGTATTATAACCTGCTCAACCTGTTGCAAGAGTCGCTAAAACCTGACGTAGTATAGCCAGGGGAGTATAGCAAATCTTCAGCGTACAGCAATCCCCAGTGTCGATCAGTTACCCAAACACCAGCCTCAACATGATTAAGGGTAAAACAGGAACTCTTTATTGAACACACAGCATTGACTTATATACACATGACATACTGAGGACATGACATCGCAGCCAATCCTGTACAGTTTAAACACAAAACTAACTCTATTCAACAAACACAGTGGGATTGTCTGTGACGCAATTAACAAACACACTGGCATTGTCTTTGACGCAATTAACAAACACACTGGCATTGTCTTTGACGCAATTAACAATGCACATGCAAACAGATATCTTCACCCCCTCCATAATGAATGAATGGGAAGAGGAGACACATGTGATGGGATTATTACCTGAGTGTATCATAGGAGTCGGCTGCTATTATAATCAACCATCTTAATCCCATCACTAACACAATCAGTGGGAGTCTCAGTGCAGAGTTAACCCTTTTTGTGTTGCTGAATCCACACCATGCCTTTTTAATGGGCAATAGGAAATATGTGGCATATAAATTACACACATTAAATCAGGGTGCATAGTTCCTTGTAACCCCAAAAGGTCTGAGGGGGTCTCCATAGTTCTCGGTCCATAGTCTGTAGGAAGGAGGCCAGCCCTCAGGCTCCTCCAGCAGCCCCAGTGATGTTCAGTCCGTCACAGTCGGGAAAAAGTTAATTTTTAGAGAAGCACAGGAAGGCTTTCCAGGTTCTTAAATAAATGTTTGAGGTCATTAGCATAAGAGTGGAAATGACCTTATCTGACAATCTTTTTTAAGGCTGGCCGTTCAACTTCCAGGCCGTCAGGTTGAGCTGTTTTAGTCCTGGATGATGAATCGGACCCTGATGAAGAAGGTCCGGGATTTGTGGCAAGGTCCAGAACACTCCCGCAGATAGTTTGAGGAGCAGTGGAAACCAGGCCCTCCTTGGCCAAAACGGTGTAATAAGGATCACCTGAGACTGTTCATCCTCTATTTTCATAAGCGTCCTTGATATTAGACTGAAAGGAGGGAATGCATACAGAAGAGTGTCTGGCCAAGGCTGGGATAGGGCATCTATCCAAAGTGGCTGATCTTGCCGGGAGAGGGAGCAAAATTTTTCAGTCTGCCTGTTGTCCGCTGTGGCAAACAGATCCAAGTCCGGCTTTCCCCACTTATCGCATATCTTGCAGAACACCTGGGGATTTAAAGACCATTCCCCTTCCTTCAAGGTTGTTCGACTGAGGAAATCGGCTACAAAATTTTGTTCTCCCTTGACATGGACTGCGGATAAGGACAGAAGATTTCTCTCTGCCCAGAGAAATATGTTGCGAGCTACAGCTGCTAGGGAGTGGCTTCTGGTTCGGCCCTGCCTGTTGAGGTAAGCGACCGCTGTGGTGTTGTCTGATAACACTTTTACGTGTTTTGAGGATGAGGGCGTGTATAGAGAAGTGATGACTTTGTAAATGGCCGTAAGCTCTTTTAGATTTGAAGAGGCTTTTAACATATCCGGGCCCCATCTGCCCTGTACTATCTTCCCATTTGCATGGCCTCCCCATCCTGATCCTCTGGCATCTGTGGTGATTATAATTTGATCTTTTTGTCTCCAATAAACCCCTGTGTTTTGTTTTTTTCCTACTTTCTACCATATGAGGTTTTTTTACAGAATTTGGGATGTAAATCTTCTTTTCTAGGGCAGGACTGAAGCACTCGAGTATGGCTCTGAACCCATCTGACTGACGGGATTGTGGAAGTGAGAAGGCCCAGAACTGTCATAATGTTCCTGAGAGAGGCAGTCCTTAGACTGCAGAAACGGGAGATCTTCAGTAACAATTTGGTCCTCTTTTCTGTGGGTAGAAAGGACATTAGTAGATAAGAGACCAATAGAACCCCAAGGAAGATCTTTCTTCTGTCTGGGGAAAGATCTGATTATTTGAAGTTTATGATCCACTCCAGGGTGGTGAAAAGTGCTGAACCAGAGAGAGATGGAGTTTGAGGAGTTATTCTGAGCAAGATGCTAATAACAAGTCATCCAGATATGGTATTATTAGAATTTTTTGGAGATGTAGGTGTTTTATAAAGGTCGGACATGATTTTGGAAAACACTCTTGGGGCTGAAGAGAGACCGAATGGGAAGGGCTCTGAATTGGAAGTGACACAAATATTCTCCCATGAAAACAGCGATTCATAAATATTTTTGATGGGGTGGATATATTGGAACATGGTAGAAGGCCTCCTGTAAATCTATTGTTGCCATGAAACAATCTTGAGGGAGCAGATTTACAATAGATTTTATGGTTTCCATCTTGAACTTTTTGTATATAATCAACCTGTTTAGGGATTTTAGATTTATTATCAACCGGAAGGACCCGTTTGGTTTTGGTACTAAAAAGACTGGTGAATAGAACACCCTTCCATATTGATCTTTTGGGACAGGAAGGAGTACCTTCTTTTCTATTCAGAAGGAGATTTCTGACTCCAGACAAAGTTGTTTTTGTAGAGGAGACAGCTTTTTGTTTATTGTGAACTGATTTAACGGAGGGGAAAGAAACTCCAGTTTTAATCCTTCCTTTAGGGTGTTTATTACCCATGGGGAGGCATGGATTTGTTCCCAAGCAGGAATGAAGCCCGTTAACCTGCCTCCTAACCGACTTCTGGTGTCATTGGGTGGGGCGAGAAGAACTTTCGGGGTTAAGTAAGAACTCTCTACCCCTGCCTTTGGAAGATTGTCACTTTCTGGAGCCCTCTCTCTTTTTGGGGTCCACTCTGGCCTTTCTTTGGTTCTGAAAGGATTGTCTCTGATGAAAGTACCTATTTTCCAGGGGAAATCCTTTCTTTTTATCAGACGCTCATATGACCTCTTTGAAGTTAATAGATCAGAAACTTTGACATGCAAAAGTCCCTGCAGGAAGTAACTTAGCCCCCACCTTTGCTATCTTCAATAGATAGAAACTGCTAGCTATGAAACTTATTTCCTGTATTCTGAATTGTATGTGTCTGCGGTTAATTGACATTTACATTTTCTGTTTCTATAAGCACATATATGTACAAATATGGTCATGACCTTCATGAGATGTGTGTGGGTAGCTCCTCGCCAAGACAGTATATTATTATATGCATTTTGTTTGAATAAACAGAGATTTGTTTGATCACTCGAGTGTCGGTCAAATCAATGCTCAAAATTGGTACTCATTATTGAACGTGCAATAATAATAATAATTTGGAACTCAGCATAAATTAGAGTAAGGGGTCTTTGTCCAAATGTGGGGCTTGACCAGTGAACTCTGACCTTACGGTTACGGCCGCAACAAGAGGAGACCTGGACTCACAGATACTACAAACAGCGCTATAAGGTAAGAAGCTTACTGTTACAAAAATATATCTGTGTTTCCTGTGTCTTCACCTGGGTCCGAGACAGTGGATCTATTGAAGTTTCTCTGACGGTCCAGCCTTTTAAAATGGTAAGAACACATTTATGCTGAGATATGGAATTTGATTGGTCTTGGGAAACATTTGGTTTGGTTATTGGTGTTGTGATGTACATACTGGTTGTTGTTTGGAATTTGTATCATCACAGAAAATGCTCGTAGAGGAAATAGTGAACTGTGGAGTCCTCTGAGAAAGTGTTAAGACAATATAGAGTTTCCCTAATGTAATATAGTTGATACATTAACAGGAGATAATTGGGGAAGTCACTATAAGGAAGCAGAGTAAATGATTGTACAGGAATAACTGTAGATATTTTAGACGTCTGGTAGAGAAATTTTTAACACATAGACACGGGCAATACACAGAGTATACCTGAGGGGTACAAATTAGCCAAACAGATAGTTGAAGATTCAGAAGGGAAGCAAGACAAGAAAAAGACACAGAAGGTGTTACAGAAGGCGGGTATGAAGCATGGTAACTTAGATTCTGAAGTTTGGGAAAGGTTCAAAAGAACACATAGAGGTTGGATGAAGGTTTAGGAATGTGAGGAGGTTGTGGAATGTTGGTGTCGGGCAGCAGAGAAAGTGAAGAATGAAAAATGGCCAAATGTAACATTTGGAGGAAATTTGTATTATTACACAAGTGTAAAACATGACAATGACAGTGAGACAGACAAGAAAATATGTCTGCCACCTTCAGTTCCCCCACCGTCATATTCTGTGATGATGGACAGACCAGGCTGGACATGTACAATGTGTAGAAACCAGAATCCTGACTCGACGGAAACTTGTAGAGTATGTGGGGCACCACAACCTAGACTGCGTACAGGACTCTATCCAGTCACCATACGTACTGGATTCACCCCACAAGTCCCCCAACCTCCACCAGTGGATGGAGAAGGGGGACCAGGAGACGGGGGAGAAAATCAAGCCCCTCAGGCACCACCACCCAGTGGTCAAGTCCAATATTTGCAACAGCACATATTGTCTTACTCCCCATGGAGTCCTAAGGACCAAATGGGACTTTTAGGTAGAATCCCTGACCAATTAACAAGACATATGCCTGCCCACCATATGTTACAACAGATACAAGCCACATATAGGGCGACATGGGTTGACTTAAATGACTTAGTGGCCTTAAAAATGGGAGAATCACCATATAACCCTTTAAAAGAACAGCTACTGGCTGAAAGGGTAAAAAACTGACCAGTCCTCATGGTCTGACTGGGAAAAAACTGACACATCAGGCATAGAATATTGCAGAATTTTTGGTAGATGGGCCATAACAAAGGAAGATGACAGTGCCCGTAGTTTAAAAGACAAAATACAGGAGACTAAAGAAGACGTAGTGGCATTTGTGTCTAGACTACAGACAGTGTGGACGGACATGGTGTCACACTGGGTAGGATACCAGATACAATAAACACACAGAAAACATCAAAACAAGCATCTAGGCCAGAAGCTGGGGATAAAGGTCACCTCCTGACAATTTCCTACCAGCTTTCCCTGGACTTCAGTGCCCACGTTCAAACCCTAAAGGTGGGAATCAATGTGCCCCCGTGCCTAAGGCTGAAGATTCCCTAAAGTCCCTAAAATTGTGGAAAGGGGTAAAGAGGCAGCCTGTTTCCTCAGGTCCTGGAGGAGGCAGGTGTCTCCCTAACAGCCTAGACAGAACACAAAAAGGAAACCAAAACCAACTTATCTTGTAGCAGAGCAGAAACAAAAAATCCACCCTTCCTCAGAGCAAGATAGAAGCTATAACCCGCACAGGACACTGGGAAGGGGCATAATTTAAACGCACACAAATGACCCCACCCAGTGCACCTGAAGGGAGGCGGATACAGCTCAACTACAAGCCCAAAACAAACAAAAAACTACACATGTGATGCTAACCTGGCAGACCTCCGCACATAACCTGAGCAGGGCATGACAGTACCCCCCCCCCCCCTTCTACGGTTGACCTCCGGACACCCCGGCCCAACTTTATCCGGGTGGGCCCTGTAAAAGGCCCTCACCAGTCGGCTGGTACTAACATCCACAGCCGGAACCCACATCCTCTCCTCGGGGCCTTATCCCCTCCAGTGTACCAGGTACTGAAGGGAACCCTGAAGATCATGTGATTCGAGAACCCTAGAGAACTCTAAATTTCCATCAACCAGAACAGGGGGAGGAGGCAATGGCGATGTTTCCACCGGTTTCACATATTTCTTCAGTAAAGACCTGTGGAACACATCATGGATCCTCCAGATCTGTGAAAGATCCAGACGAAACGCCACTGGATTGACAACCGCAGATATTTTGTAAGGTCCAATAAATCTTGGACCCAGTTTCCAAGATGGTACTCTCAGTTTAATATTTTTAGTAGATAACCACACCAGATCACCCACACACAGGTCCAGACCAGTCATACGTCTCCTGTCAGCCAGGCGCTTATACCTCTCACCCATCTTCTCCAAATTCACTTGGATCCTCCGCCAGATAGAAGACAAGGCAGAAGAAAATCTCTCCTCCTCTGGCATCCCAGAGGAACCAGTCCCAGAAAAGGTACCAAACTGAGGACGAAAACCGTTTGCTCCAAAAAATGGACTCCTGCTTACGGTTATTCAAAGCAAACTCTGCTAGAGATAAGAATAAGGACCAGTCCTCCTGGATCTCAGCCGCAAAACACCTCAAGTAGGTCTCTGGGTTTTGGTTAGTACACTCTGCCCATTCGACTGCGGATGAAAAGCCTTAGAGAACAAAAGTTTAACACCAAGACGAGAGCAGAACGCCTTCCAAAACCTGGAAACAAACTGTGTGCCCCTATTAGAAACCACATCCGAGGGAATGCTATGTAATTTCACAATGTTATCAACAAAAACCTGAGCAAGAGTCTTAGCATTGGGCAGACTAGCTAACGATACGAAGTGAGTCATTTTACTAAAACGGTCCACAACCACCAAAATCAGTTTTCCCGGAGGAACTTAAAAGATCAGTAATAAAGTCCATAGACAAGTGTGTCCAAGGACGAGATGGAATAGACAAAGGAAGAAGTGAACCAGAAGGTCGAGTGTGAGCAACCTTTGACCGTGCACAGGTCTCACAAGCTGCTACGTAATCCTCAACACTCTTATGTAACCTGGGCCACCAGAACCACAGAGAAATAAGATGAAAGGTGGACTTGCCACCAGGATGTCAAGCAAGGACAGTATCGTGATGTTCCTTGAATACCTTGTATCGCAGTCCAGCAGGAACACACAACCTCCCTGGGGGACAAGAATCAGGAGCCCCTTCCTGGGCTTCCAACACCTTCATCTCACACTCGGGGTACAGAGCGGAGACCACCACCCCATCAGACAAAATCAGAGCAGGATCCTCTGAATCACTTCCCCCTGGAAAACTACAAGACAATGCATCTGCCTTGATGTTTTTAACCCCCAGGCGAAAAGTAACCACACAATTCAACCTAGTAAAGAACAGTGACCATCTAGCCTATCTAGGATTCAGACGCTTGGCAGATTGCAGGTAAGCCAAATTCTTATGATCAGTATATACCGTAACGGGATGAGATGCCCCCTCCAACCAGTGACGCCATTCCTCAAAGGCCAATTTGATGGCCAGCAATTCCCTATATCCTACATCATAATTCCTATCGCCGACCGAGAGCTTCTTGGAAAAAAAAGCACACGGACGCCATTTGCCAGGAGATGAACCTTGCGACACATCGGGCTGCATCAGAATGGGAGCAGACGCAAAACATTCCTTAATAGCCGAAAAGGCCTGCAATGCCTCATCCGACCAGACAGAGAAGTCGACACCTTTCCTAGTCATATGGATCTGGAATGCATCCATGTTGATGCAACCCCAGTCTCATGCGGCACTCCCTCCTGTGTCAGGGCAGTCGCAGCAGTGCAGCTGATGGTGGAAAAAGCTTCTGAAGTTGTTCTTGACTATCCCCTCATGACATCCAAGGTATTCTAAGTCAGGTGCAACCAAAGCACATATCCATAGCACGCCAACTACGGTTGCAATGTTCTTTACTCATGCCTGAGTCCATTACTTTCAAGAGATGTACTACTCTGAATCCTGCAACTCTCTTACCAATTTTGGATTCAGAAATGGGGGAAGGGGGTACAGGCCCTCTTTTACAAAAATGACAAGATACTAATGAACATGATTGTGTCCAATTAATGCGACAAGAAACTTCTGGCTTTTCACATGTACATGATCAACCCATACCTAATCCTGATTTTGCAAAAAACAGATAGTAACAGCAGCACAGTGCAAAAAAAGTAGTTAGGGTGCAAAATCCTTTGAAAAGGTGGACAACCTTTCCTCCAATATAGTGTATCCAAAGAATAGGCAGCACTCCAAATGTAGTAAAAGGTGATGACCCGTTTATTCCCAGGCAATGTTTCAGCCCACACACTGGGGCCTTTGTCAAGCAATTACAATAGTGTCTCACATGGTTATAAATACCCGGATACAGTCACGTGATAAAAATGTGTAATTTAACCAGAGTATCAGTGATAACAATTTCCGATAATACAGTCAAACATAACAATTAATATGAAAGTGCATGATTAAAGTGAATACATACAGTATTTCAATGATTACAAACGTGATTAAAATACATATATCATGTTGATATTTATATAAACATATAAAGTGCTAGTGCATCAGGTAAGTGAAGGGTTAAAAAGAGGAAAGGCTCAGCTGAACATACGCAGCTGACCTATATTTGATATAGAAAGATAACAAATCAGCGTACCATTAGAGGATCGGTGTGTCCGCATGGAATCAGCGTTCCTCTGTAGCCACTGCGCAGGTGCGAAGTCAATAGGATCAATCCCCTCCCACGGACGCAGCAGCGCCACCCCCAGCAGCGCCCACATGACAGAGGACGCGCCGGCAAGAGGATGCTTCCTGCGTCAGAGGGAGAGGACAAGCCACATGACTACGGCCCGACCTATCAGAGACAAGGGTGTGTCAGTCACCTAGGTGACCAGTGTTTATGCCATACGGGCTCTGAATACATTATAGAGACTATGTCATCAGTGGAATCGCTTGTCCGTATATATAAGTAAAATAGAAACAGGATTTCACATGCGGTGCATCAAGGGCTAAATTAGACATTTTTATCACGTGACGGTATCCGGGTATTTATAACCATGTGAGACACTATTGTAATTGCTTGACAAAGGCCCCAGTGTGTGGGCTGAAACATTGCCTGGGAATAAACGGGTCACCTTTTACTACATTTGGAGTGCTGCCTATTCTTTGGATACACTACTCCTGATTTTTAGTTTTTTGTAGATGGCAGCATATACATGGGCAAGGATGGAAGATTTCATACTGGATATGCAGTGGTCACGCAACATGAGGTAGTACTGGCTGAACCACTCCCTCCTCACATGTCAGCGCAGGAGGCTTAGTTGAAGGCAATCTCTGAGGCATGTAAAAAGGTAAACAAGCAAATATTTTTACAGACTCCAGGTACGGGTTTGGTATTGCACATGATTATGGCCCTATTTGAAGAGCCAGGGACTTCCTTTCCTCTGCAGGTCAACCTATAAAGAACAAAGACTCAGTGTTTGAACTAATGAACTCACTACTGCTTCCAGAGGAAGTAGCCATTGTCAAGGCTAAGGCACATACCAGACAACAGACCCGTGAGGCTAAGGGCAAGAACATGGCAGATGGGGCTGCAAAAGAGGCAGCAGTGAAGCCTTGGAAACCCGAGGTAATCCCTGTCGGCGTCCTGGAGCATCACCACATGTCTGAAGATGTGTTGATTAAACTGTCTGCACAGGCAGATGAAGGAAAAAAGACCTCCTGGACTCAGAGAGGAGCAGTGCCGAATGGGCAGGGACTCTGGGAAGTGTCAGGAAAAATATGCCTACCCAGAGCCCTCTATCCTATGATGGCACAGGAAGCCCACGGGCCCACACACCAAGCAAAGGGTCCTATGGTGAGCATGGTACTGAAGAGATGAGTCACACCTGGTTTCTCCACTATTGCAAGTATATTTGTACAAGGCTGTATGATATGTGCTCTAAACAACCCCGGACAGGTAGTTAAGACACCTAAGAAACATACACCTAGGCCATTTTACCCATTCCAGAGACTGCAAATAGACTATATACAGTTACCGAAGGTAGGAACATACGAATATGTGCTTGTGTGCATTGATCTCTTTTCAGGATGGCCAGATGCTTACCCTGTATATACTGCAAATGCCAAGAATACTGCAAAGAAACTGGTCAGTGAACATGTGTGCAGGTATGGAGTCTCTGAAGTGATAGAATCAGACAAAGGAAGTAATTTCACAGGGGAGGTGATGAGGGAGGTGATGGGAGCCTTGAGGGTCACTCAGGCATTTCACACGGTCTATCACCCACAGTCCAGCGGCCAGACTGAACGGCACTATTAAATTAAAAATCCAGAAGGCTATGAAGGAGCCCGGGAAGCCCTGGACTGAGTGCCTCCCCCTTGCCCTGTACTCCATCTTCACCACCCCAGGGAAAAGGTGTGGCCTATCCCCATATGAAATCTTGTTTGGTTCTGTACCCAAACTGGGGCTGTATTTTCCTCAACAGTTGCAGCTCCAGACTGACAGCATGGTCAGTTACATTAAGGCCCTCACCCGCAGGTTGGAGCATAATCATAAACAAGTGTTTGCTTCCATTCCAGACTCAGTGGAAGGGACGCACCCCCTGGTGCCTGGCGATTGGGTTGTCATAAAAAGGCACGTGAGAAAGACATTTCAGCCCAGATTTTTATGGTCCCTTCCAAGTTTTGTTAAAGACTGAGACTGCTGTAAAAGTTAAAGAAAAACCCTTTTTGTGAGGCAGGAACCCCAGGTAAACTCCTAGCTTCTATAATATCTAATCAAAAGGCCCGTCCAAAGATTAGACAAATTCAAACTTGTGATGGTCGTAAATTAGATCAAGCAGTGGAAATTGAGGGAGAATTCGTAAAACATTTTAATAACCTATATCGCTCTGAGTCATATGACACAGAGACCCACATAGAAGACTTTCTGCATCAAATGGGGATCCCAGCACTGTCTGAACCGGACTCGGTTCTCCTGAACTCCCCCATCCTTTTACGGGAGTTGCAGGAGGTTATATCGGGAATTCGGGGGTCCCTGGTCCCTGGCTCGGACGGGCTTCCGTTTGATATATATAAAAGCCATGAGGAGATCCTGCTACCTGGGTTACTGGAGGTATTGAATGAATCCTGTACCATCGGGAAACTGCCTCCGTCCTTAATGGAGGCAATTATTACACTCATTTTGAAGAAAGGGAAGGACTGAAATAAAGTAGAGGCCTAGCGACCTATATCATTACTTAACTCAGATTATAAGATAATTGTTAAAGTCCTTGCAAATAGATTAAAAAGGTAATAATGGGGCTAATACATATAGATCAGACGGGATTCATCCCCAGGAGACAAATTAGGACAAATATACGACGGACCTTTTTGAACGTGCAGACGGGGGGGAGGGGACCGCTCCGTCCTGTCTTTAGATGCCGCCAAGGCCTTCGACAGGGTGGAGTGGTCCTTTCTCTTGCAGACCATGGCCAAGATGAACTTGGGTTAAAAATGTATTGGATGGGTCAGAATGTTATATAATGCCCCAGTGGCTAGAATCAACAAAAATGGAATGATCTCTCCTGCGAGGGATTCGGAGGAAGGGGGGGGTGGGGGATAAGATCAGTCTATATGCGGATGACGTATTGCTTTATTTGAATGACGGGTGGAGAGCGGTTCCACGTGTCATGCAAATTATAGACGAGTTCGGTCGGGTGGCCGGGTATGAGAGTAATTAGTCCAAATCTGTCCTTTTTCCTCTGAGCCGCGCTCCCCCACAAAATGCGCTAAAGGTAAAAGTAATATCCCCACTGGATCATTTGGAATACCTAGGGATAAAGATTAGCAGCTCAGTAATGGACTATAATAAACTAAACATCATCCCTTTGGTAAATAGAGTAAAAGAGAAACTCCCCCTCTCTCAGATCAACAGAATTGCACTGATCAAAATGGTCCAGTTGCCCTGGATATTATACGTGATCGGCCCCTGTCCCATATGGATCGAGGATGGTCTTTTCAATTGGATTGATAAACTAATCAGCGATCTGATATGGGGCAGAAAAAGGGTTCGCATCAAGCTACGATATCTGTCCTTGGCCGAAATTGAGGGCGGTCTTTGTCTTCCATACTTTCAAGGCTATTATTTATCTTCCCAATTACAATGGTGTATCAATGTGGGGGACGGTATGCTGACATCCTACCTCACTAAACAACAGAAGTGCCCTATATTGAATATATTTAGTATATTAGAGACTGGACTTCTAGGCTGCAGTGAAAACACCTGCCCTATAAGTTCAATGCTGAGCGGCGTGATGACGTGAACAAGCCACGTCTCGTTCTCCCCTCTTGCTGGCCTCCTCCGTCCGAGCTCCCGGCTCCATCCGAACAGCTGCGCTGCGCTGACGCCGAACAGCTGATGCCTTGAGCCGCGGGGCTGCGCTGGCCTGCCTGCTGGGTCTCCTGCTCTGTCCCACGTTGCTGGATGCTGGACGGCTTTCGGCTGTTCTTGCGGCCGCGGTTGTCGGGTGCCGCGTCTCTGCCTCTGATCCTGCTTGGGGGTCCTCCTAACCTCTCTCTCCGCTGCCTGCTTTGCTCTCCTTCCCTCCCCTGGACTCGGTCGCCGCGTGGATCTCCCTGCAGCCCTCCCTTCATCGGTGTGCGACGGCCTGACGTCTGGACTGTTTGCTGCCCTGGGGATTAGGGAGGACGCTCCCTTCTTGTACAACTTTAATTTTTGACACGGCTGTAGTGCGCACCAGGATTGAGTTTCTTCTGGACACGTGAGATTAGCTTATTGACTGCCTCTTTCTTCTCCATATGTTTTGTTCTCTTTTTTTTTGTGCTGGACTGCCGGCTTCCCTGCTGCTTTGTACTGCTGCACTGCTCACTGAGGAGATACACTTCTGTTTTCTTATGTAATTTTTTTTTTTTTTTTTTTGGCGTCTGGCGAAGGGGAAAGAGGAAGAAGGAAGGGAAGAGGGGGGAAAGAAAGAGAGAAGGAGAAAGAAAAAAAAGAAAAAAGAGAAAGGGAAAAAGGAAAAGGGGAAGGAAAGGAGAGAAAAAAAAAAGGGAGAAGAAAACAAGAGAGGGTGGGGCTAAAAGGAGGAAGAACAGAAAGGGGGAAAAAAAAAAAAAGAAGCAAACGGTGATATAAAGGGCAAAATAGAGGAACAGGAAGAAGGGAAAAGAATGGCCCCTAAGCGACGGTCTGTTGACTCCACTGCAACTAAACTGGGGGTTAAGACTCCAGAGAACAAAATCGATAAGTTCCTGAAATCACCTTTCTTGAACGATAAGAATCCAGCTAAAATTAAACCCTCTGCTAACTTGAGGAAATTTGCTAAAACTCCCCAAATTGCTGACCCCTCTGAGGATGGATCAGGGGTAGTGGATCCGGAGGCAGGAGAGGAAGGTCTCTCTGCACAAATGCAAACTGAATGCGATCCATCTGTTCTGGATAGAATCCTTGGCGCTGTGGAAAATAACGGCATTCTAGTGCAAGGGATGTCCACTCAATTGGGGTCGGTACAGAGTGATATTTCTCTAATAAGAGAAGATTTGTTAAAAATCCGTGACCGAGTCCTCAATGTGGAAAAAACAGTCGACCTTCTGCAAACCGACATGGACATGATAAAATCTAAACTTCTCCTTCTTACTACAGAAAATCTAGCTCTACAAAATAAGTTAGAGGACCTGGAAAATAGGTCTAGGCGAAACAACGTACGCATAATTGGTTTCCCAGAAGGAGTTGAAGGCCGACTCTTAGAGGCACAACTCAAAGAGGTGGTCATGCACAACCTTGGCAGCGATAATTTTTCCTCCATGTTTCAAATAGAAAGAGCCCATCGAATCCCAGGAGGGAAACCCACCCCAGGGCGGCCGCCGCGTGCAATTTTAATGAAGCTATTACTGTCCGCAGACAGAGATATGATACTGAGAAGAGCAAGAGAATGTACACCCATTGAACATGAGGGTACTAAATTGCTCTTCTTTCCTGATTTTGCGCGGCAGACTCAGGAAAAAAGAAGAAAGTTTATGGAGATAAAGAAACGCTTGGCGGCTAAGGAGATTAAATATTCTTTACAGTATCCAGCGAAACTAAGAGTGATCCATAGTGGGACTTCTTTTTTTTTTGAGACACCACAACAAGCTTCAGATTGGATGGAGCAAAGGGATATTTAAATCTGTCTATTACTATAATTGAAGGGATGGATGGGAGGCGGGGCCAGGATGGGGAGAACGGCCGGAAGTTAGAGGTTCGCCGACGAGATCGGGCGGACCAAAAGAGAGGGGGGGGTGGGAGGATAGGGGCGGGAGGGAACCCACCTTGCAGGAACGGGTTTTTTTTCTTTTCCTTTTGTTTTTTTTTTTTTTTTTTTGTTTTTTTTTTCCTTTTTTATGATTGATGTCCACTAGAATTGTATCCTGGAATGTCAGAGGGCTCGGGGAAAGGGTAAAAAGGCAAGCTATTATGGATGCATTAAAAAGATATCTCCCAGCAATTATCTGCATAGTAGAAACTCACCTCACTAAGGAAACCCTGTCCCGCTTGACAACGGGATGGAACGCTCAATCCTATCATTCCACTTTTAGCGGCTCTTCTAGGGGTGTCTCAGCTCTGATTCATAACTCTGTAGACTTCATCCTTATAAAATCCCAGATAGATGAGCAGGGCAGATTTATTTTTTTGCATGGTAAGCTGTATGGCTACAGTTACATTCTCGCTTTTTTTTATATACCCCCGCCATTTTCAATGTACCCACTGATCCAGTTAACGCTTTTTTTTGAACAGAGACCAGAATGTCGGTTAATCCTGATGGGGGATTTTAATGCGGTTATGGACCCCAAAAAAGACAGATTTAGATCAGATGTAGCACGGGGAAGGAATCTTTGTAATTCGCCGCTGCCCCAGTTCTGCTTGGAGGTAGGAGTGGTGGATATATGGGAACATCTGGGCGGAGGAAAGAGAGTATACTCCTGTGTTAGTAGGAGTGGCAGAGCAATGTCCAGGATTGATCTAGCATTCACTAATGAGAGCAATCTGAGCAACATTCGGAAGATAAGATATGGAGTAAGAACAGTCTCGGACCATTCACCCGTACTAATTGAGGTTCGCACTGGGGAGAATAAGGATGGTGGGGGGTTGGGATTCAAGTTGAATCCATACTGGCTCACTATTCTGGACAATCCACAGTCCATCAGGATACTGATATCCTCCTTTTTGGAGGTGAATCTACCCTCTGCTAACATTAATATAGTGTGGGACTCCTTGAAAGCATACCTGAGGGGGGTTTTTATAAGTGAGATCTCGGCAGTAAAGAGAACATTTAGGAAAAAAGAGGAGGAACTGGTCAAGACTGTCGCACTTACAACTGAGCGATTTATCAGTCAACCCACTGAGTACAACAGGGAAGAGTTTCAGAAGGCCAGCGGTTCTCTGGAGAAATATGTAACTGAGAAAGCAAACCATAGAGTATTTTTTAAGGGGATTAAATATTTTTCAGAGTCTGGACGCCCTGGTAAGCTTTTAGCCAGAATCATTACACAACAAGATAAGAAAAAACAATCCATTACTTTGATTCGTAACACAGAGGGGGTAATTATAACAGATTTAGAAGGAGTGAGAGATACTTTTTTACAATACTTTACTCAGATATATAGATCCTCTCCTGGTTTGTCATCCGAACTGGCGATGCGGTTCTTGGAGAAAATTCCTCTCTCTACTTTAAATAAAGCTCAAATAGAATGTCTGGAAGAGGAGTTGTCTCTCTCGGAGCTGCAGGAGGCCCTGGGGTCTATCTCGGGGAACTCATCGCCAGGACTGGATGGCCTTCCATATGAGGTTTATCGTAAGTACAGTGAAGTGACTCTCCCTCAGATGCTAGAGGTTTTTACTCAAGCATTAAAGGGAGGGGGACTACCATGCTCTATGATGGAGGCTCTCATTGTTTTAATTCCAAAAAAGGATAAAGACCCGGCAGAATTGAGCTCCTACAGGCCAATCTCCTTATTAAATACTGATGTTAAGTTACTATCAAAAGTTTTGGCAAGGAGGCTTTCGCGGGTAATATCTACTATCATTCATCCAGATCAAAATGGCTTTATGCCAAAAAGAGGCACCCAGCATAATCTCCATAGGCTATTTATGAATATTCAGTCCCCGGAGTGTGGTACTCGCTCCATCCTGTCGTTGGACGCTACTAAAGCCTTCGACAGGGTGGAGTGGACTTTCCTCTGGGAGGTGATGAAAAAAATGGGCTTTGGCCCAAGATTTATGGCGATGGTTCAGCTATTATATAACTCTCCAGTGGCTAGGATTAGGATCAATGATATGACGACAGAGAGCTTCGCTCTAGAAAGAGGTACCCGTCAAGGCTGTCCCCTCTCCCCCCTTTTATTTAACATTTACATTGAACCCCTAGCGGCTAGTATAAGGCAGGATCCGAAGGTGGCCGGCTTTGGTATAATGGGGAAGCACGATCGTGTATCCCTTTATGCAGACGATATCCTGGTCTTTATTCACCAAACAGATACCACTCTCCCTCGTATAATGGACCTGGTTGGTCTCTTTTCCGATCCATCTGGTCTGGAGATCAACTGGGACAAGACCGTTCTTCTCCCTATAGACGAGTTGCGGGGCGAATGGGATAACCAGTTAACGATCTCGGACTCAATAAAGTATCTGGGGATAACAGTTTCTGCTAAACCACAGGAATATTTACAACTCAATCTGATCCCCTTGCTGATAAAACTGAGGGCTAAAATTAAGATATGGCAAAAAATTCTGCTTGCAAGAGCGGACAGAATTTCCTTAATAAAAATGGTAGTGCTTCCCCAGGTTCTTTACGTCCTGCGTAACTCGCCTGTTTGGATTGCAGATAAATACTTTAGATTGATAGAGCGGATGCTTAACGACTTATTATGGGGGAGGAAGCGCGTGAGACTGAAGGCACTTTATTTTTCTATGCCCTATAATCGGGGAGGTCTTAACCTCCCCTATTTTAAGGGCTACTTTGTGGCCTCCCAACTCTGCCTTTTTAATGATTGGGAAAATAGCCATTTCTGCAGAAGAGTGGTGAAGGATTCAGGTTTTTCGGATTTTTTTTACCGTATTGGAATCTGACTACTTATTAAATACACTGGGTGGTTATACACTTTTCTGCAGAATGGCTACAAAGACTTGGGCGGCCATAAGGAGTTGGTGCGGAGTCAAGGCATCACTCGTTTGCTCCCCATTGTGGCATAATTCAAAGCTTATGAACCTGAGAGATTTGAGCTGTAGCCAGTACTGGAGGACCAAAAATGTCCAGTATTTACACCAAGTGGTTAGTGGTGGACAAATCCTGCCCCTTAAGGAACTAAAGCAAAGGGCAAATTTAGGTGAGGGGGCTTGGTATGCATACTTTCAATTGAGGTTAGCACTTTCTAGCACTACGAATAGCCACGTTTTTATTATAGATACTCCTGAATTTTTACACGATTTAATTTGCAAGAAAATTGTCACGAGAATTAAAATATCACATTGTTATAGTCACTTAATGCAGAAATTTTTTTTGGATGTTCTCTCTCCAGGACAGAAATCCTGGTCTTCTTTACTTTCAGAGGTGGGCCCTCCAAATTGGGAGAATATAGGGGAAAGTTTAAAGTTGGTTTCACATAATTTTAATCACACGGTTGTACAATTTAATATTATGCATAAAATTTATGTGACACCTGTATGGTTATATAGGAGGGGACTCAGAGCCTCCTCTGACTGCCCACGCTGTGGTGACTCCGAGGCAGATCACTTACATCTGTTTTGGGACTGCCCAATGGTGAGCAGCTATTGGAGACTGGTCCAATCCAATCTGGCTCGTAAACTCGGTATTGTGGTTCCTCTGTCTCCCAGGATATGGGTCCTGGGAGACCTATCGGAGGTTGATTACCAGCCTATAAAACGCTGTTTGTTGATCAAGGTGATGTTTTTGGCTAGGCTTCTCATTTCCAGATCATGGTTTTGCTCTTCTACTCCAGACTGCAGTAATTGGCTGGGTTTGGTTGAGAAAGTGAGAAACTATGAGAGGATTCTGTACAAACAAAGAGGATCCTGCGCAAAGTGGAGTCAGCTGTGGGAAGATTGGGACACGGATAATTAATTAGGAATCATTATTTTTTTCCCCTTTTTTTTTTTTTTTTTTTTTTTTTTCCTGCAAGGTGGGGGGTTTGGGGGGTGGGATGGGGAAGATCTCATTAGTCCGGTCTTTTCTACTTGTCTGTATCGGCAAAGAATGTGCAGTTGTTCTGGAGTATTGTAGAATCTGCAGAGATGCTGGGGGATGGCAGGTCCCTCAGGAATTAAATGACGGATGCTGGGGTGTTTATGTAATTATTGCCGAGTATGCTCAGGGTTGGAATCGATGGACTTGTGGATTTTATAGTATTATAAATGTTGTATTGACCTGTATTTTTTGTATTATAATTAATAAAATATTTAAATATAAAAAAAAAAAAAAAAAAAAAAGTTCAATGCTACAGAAAGTATGGAACAAGACTAAATCTATTCTGCAGGTAACGTATGCCCAGGATTTCACCCCGCTATGGGATAACCCTTTCCTTAATGAATTTGCAGCTTTAAACGACAATAACTATTGGACCCGGAGAGGAATTACGATGTTGTCACATATTTGCACTTTTGGTAAACTAAAACCTATAGGGGAAATATTTCACGTGACACCAATTACGGCTTTATGCCATTATAGATATGCTCAACTCAAATATGCATGCGCATATATGCGAGATAAAATTTCTCAAACACCTGTCACGCAAGCACTGTTAAGCTTTTGTTACACTTTTTATGGGAAAAAAGTTAGGGTTTCACAAATTTATTCTAGATTTAGAAAAGAATTAAGCAATGTCCTTAAATTTAAGAGTGTCGGTAAATGGGAAGCGGATTTAGGGGTAGGTAATCCACTACAGTGGCGAGAGGTATATCAAAATATTAAAAAGGCCTCTTTCTCGCGCCAGCACCGGTTGACACAATTCAAAATAGTACATCGGTTATTCTTCACGCCAGGCCTTCTTTCCAAAATGTATGGAGAAAAAGAAAAATAATTCTGATACCCTGCAGCCGGATATGTTCATATGCTGTGGAACTGGCCGGCTATAAAAAACCTTTTCGCAAAGTATACTCCAGAGCATGGAATTAGAGGCTGAGAATAGCCCCCTCTAACCATTGAATTTGCCATACTCGGGATAACCCCCCCAGAGTTTAAATCTAAAGTATCCAAAAATGCTCAGAGATGTTGGTTGAGGGGACTCTTGGTGGCCAAGGTATTAATTTTGAGGAATTGAATGATGGATAGAGCCCCCACACTACCAGAGTGGGAAAGACTAATGTACAGAGTAAGGGAATTTGAGCATATTAAACGCAAGGGGGGGGGGGAAGAGCGGGCATGAGTGGAGGGCGTGCTACTGGAGTGGAACTGAGAATTAATAATATAGGGTAACCCCAGGTGGAAGCACTCTCGTACATACAGTGAGAATGGTACGCCTTATAGCGTGTTTCGTGATAGTAGGAAACAACTAGGAAAGGTAGTGGGAGTTGCCCGCCGCACCCGCGACAGCCGTGGCCTGGGAGGTAGGGAATGGGTGGGGGGTGTGGTAGGGTTGGAACTGTTTGTTATGGAAGGAGGGAGATGAGTACCCATTCCAGGTTCATTATACTTTGGGTGTTTTGGTTTTTCTTTTATATGTTGGTTTGACCGACAGGCCAATGTGCCATGTTGGAATTCAATTAGTATGTATATTATCAAGATTACACACTTGAAGATGTAATATGTATACCCCTTATGCTCCCCCCTCTTCATATATATTTGTATACTGTTTTGACTTTGAGAAAATTAATAAAGAAATATTAAATTTTAAAAAAAAGTTAAAGGAAAACCCAACTGGATACACGCTTCTCATTGCAAGAAAGTCTTGGAACCACAGGATGAGGGTCCTTCTGTTGGCAGTGGCTCTGACCTTGAGTGTGTCAGCAGTGTTTCATCCACTGAATGATGAATGGGACAATGCTTTGATACGGCACCATCAATTGTTGTTTGAGGGGCTAAGCGACAGAAAATTTTAGAAACCTTTGGATCTGTACTCACAGTCCTGTGAGATCAGCGAGTATGCCCTATTTCGCCATGCCCCTCAGCTTTTCTGAACTTACTGAACTTGCCAACTCTACTATCTTTTTCAAAGGCATGATGCGGGTTAAGTCCAAAACTAAAAACAAGGAGGTACCCTTACCCGTTGCAGGATGGGCTGAGCCCTACTGGCTCATGGTAAACTGATCAGGGCCACCAGTTGATTATAGCTCTACCCCCTAGAACGAGAACATGTGTTGCAATGTGTCATGTTTTCCAAGTTGGTCACACTGTCATTGTTTGCAAATACAGTTGAAAGGTATGTCTTTCAGTCCTCATGACAAATTTGGCTGCAATGACTCTAACCCGAACAGCCTGGTGCAGTGTGTTGGCATAGATCCGGTAAAGGGTAAGAATCTGACCTTCAACAACCGTACCTTAGTTGATTTAATTGCTGGAATGACCTCTAACTCCTCAGAGAGTCAGGAAAAGGCACAAAAACTGGCAGAACGTGTCCAGCTGGCCAAGTTGATAATTCAGTTGTTTAATAGTATGGTAGTTGCAGTCCCAGAAAGTATATATCTAGTCTGTGGACATAAGGCATACAAGTGGTTGCCCAGAAATGTCACTGGTTTATGTACAATTGTCCTACTTACTCCTGCAGCCTTTATAATACCCCATTCTGACATAGATATAAACGCTGTACCAAAAGATACTTTGTATCGAAGGGCTAAGGACAATACACCCAGACCAAATGGTAAGCCACATTTTGTAGAAATGAGCATTTCCAATAAAATTCTTAGTAGTCTTTTCATATATACCATGATAGTGCAGATGTGGGATAATTTGGTGGTGGCAACTGATTATTTAGATGATCAAATATGGGAAGTGATGAGACTTATGAATACCTCGAACATTGTGCAAAACCAGTTGATCATTGTCACCAACCAACACATATTAGTTCTAGACTATGTTACAGCCAAAGATGGAGGTATGTTCCAGGTTGTGGGACCTGCTTGTTGTCATTACATAGACGCGCAGGGAAATTTGCAAGTTAAGGTGGGTCTAGAGAAAATGGCGGATCTAAGGGATAAATGGTTGGACGCACATAAAGCCAATAAAGACTCATGGTGGGGAGACACCCTTTAGTTTTTCAATCCTGCCAACTGGTTCAAAGGGCTGGGTGGCTGGCTAATGGGGCTTATTCAAACAGTAGTACAAGTAGTGCTAATTATACTAGTCATTTACATTATAATTAAGCTTATGCTTATGTGTATCAATACAGTTTGTAAAAAGAAGAAGAAACAATATTGAGAGTATCTGTGGCACTGTTTCCCACCCTGGAAGGGATCCCAAAGGACAGAATGGGATTAGCTTGTTATGAATTAATTCTGGGCGGTGACAGTCCACAGATGTCTCAAAGATGAAGGGTCCATCTTGAATATTTGTATCACTGCTTGTTGTTATAATTTTGCTTATAATAGTTGTATATTGTTTTCTGCCATGTATTAGAAAATACTGGAAAAGACTGTAGACAGAAGTAACTTTTTACCAATTCTGTAGTGAGACCGTGGGTGAGCTTGGAACCCTGGTTTTACCTAAACTTTGCACGGCTACCGGCAGATGTACATTTCATCCATGAGATGAAACATCTGGGGTACGTCTGGCCAGATCTTACAGGCTCACCATTGTCTCAAATGGGGGAGATGTGAGGGATGAGACTCCATCTTGGTGTCTGCAACAGCCATTTTACATTGTATGACCTCTTTGAAGTTAATAGATCAGAAACTTTGACATGCAAAAGTCCCTGCAGGAAGTAACTTAGTCCCCACCTTTGCTATTTTCGATAGATGGAAACTGCTAGCTATAAAATGTATTTCCTGTATTCTGAATTGTATGCGTCTGCGGTTAATTGACATTTACATTTTCTGTTTCTATAAGCCCATATATGTACAAATATGGTCATGACCTTCATGATATGTGTGTGGGTGGCTTTTCCACCCTCTCCTCGCCAAGACAGTATATTATTATATGCATTTTGTTTGAATAAACAGAGACTTCTTTGATCACTTGAGTGTCATTCAAATCAATAAATTAGAGTAAGGGGTCTTTGCCCCCACAGACGCCTTTTCAAGGATGTGATCTAACACAAAACCAAATAATCTGTCCCCCTCACAGGTGATGGAACACAGGCGACTTTTTGAGCCTGCGTCCCCTGACCAGAATCGGAGCCAAATTCGGCAGAGACGTCTGCTAGAAAGTTTTAAGCTTTTTTTAACATGGGTAGGGATGCAAGGATTTCTTACCTAGGGGCAATGTGTTTTTCTAGCTGATTAAGCCAGATCGATAGAGTTTTGGCTGTACAAGTAGAGGCAATGCTAGGGCGTAGCATGGCCGTGTTAGTTTCCCAAGTCTTTTTCAGTACACTCTCAGATTTTTTTATCCATGGGATCCCGTAAAAGGCCCATATCTTCAAACGGGAGAGAAGATTTTTTGGAGATGCTGGCAACCGGTGCATCTACTTTAGGTGTTTTGTCCCATAAATTAGTTTTGGACTCTTCAAAGGGGTATTTCCTTTTAAAAGAGTTTGTGACCGTCGTTCTTTTTTCTGGGTCTTTCCACTCCTTTGATATTAGAGATTTTATGTTGTTATGGATTGGGAATACCCTTCTACGCCTTTCTCCCAGACCCTGAAACATATGGTCTTGAATTGAATGTGACTCTTTAACATCTTCTATGTGCATAGTAGAACGGATGGTTTTTAGGAGACCGTCAGTTTCTTCTGGGAGAAATAAGGGCCTGCCTGAGCCATCATCAGAAAAGGCCGAATCGGATTCAGAAACCAACTCTCCCTCATCAATATCAAAAGGCAATTCAGAGGTATGGGATCTCTGGGATGTGGATGGTCGTGGAGATTGAGATGCAATTTTTAAGTCCACAGCCATACTAACCTCCTCCTTAATAATCGCTCTCATGGACTCTAGGAGGGAGGGCGACTCCTCAGAAACAACCTTTCCTGTGCATTTCTGGCACAAGGTTTTTTTTTAGGTAAAGGATTTCTTGCAAAAGGCGCATTTTCTGCATCCTGCTTCCTCACTGGCTGGCTTGGGAGTCATGGTCTCAATGCCCTAAAAGAGAAAATAAAGGGCAGTAGGACCATGAACCCGACACTTGCACTTAGGGCCACCACCTCACCAGAGTGAATTTTTTCCCCCATAACAATACTTCCCCAATAGTAATTCAGACAAAAGGGTTAGATTGTACAGTAGCAGGTAGCATAATCATCCCCCAGGGGAGAAGACTTACTGGGCTGAGGGCAGAGGCAGCGGGATTACCAGGCTTTCTAGCGGCATCCTCTACTGGAGCGAGCATGGCAGCAAGTGGTGAGCGTGAGCTGGATGGCCGGCTTCATCGCAAATGTCGGCATCTCAGTACGCCGAAATCTCACGAGATTCTCTTGCCCAAGGAGAATCTCGCCTGGTGACGACATAGATCCCGCGTAATTTCCCTCTTCTCATGGGAAAAATCGCGAGCTCGGGGGATGCCTGCACGCAGGTCTTACTCTGAGGGACGGGAAAGGGAGGCACGCGTGTCCCCGGGAGACCAGTCCCCTGCACCAGCCCTCCCACAGGATGGGGAACGAAAACAGGCTGAGCAAGATGAGAATCTTCCTGGCACTGCAGGAGCGGCCCCTACATATCCCGAGGACAGGAAACCACGACGGGATAGTTAAGGGGGAGGAGGCCTTTTAACTCATGTGCTCCTGCGTTGTTTCCTGTCCTGAAGGCAGGGACACCATCCTGTCAGTGCTGTTGTGGAGGTGTCGGGGAAAATTGGTTCTTTTGGCAGTTTTTATTTATTTTTATTTTTTTCAATTATTTTATTGAGTTCAATTTTCAATACAGATCTTGGAGGGTCGAACTTTCCTCCTAAAGATAACATGTAATGAACATATCAAGAATGAAGTTTTAAACATTGAGTCTCTGTTGTGGTTCTATGTATAGTTGCATCCCGAAAGGTCCATTTCACAAGTTAGCTAAAGACATTTGTACTTGGGTTGAGCGAATCGATGCAGATCCCCTTGGATAAATGCTCTGGGGGAGGTGTTCTGGGGCGGGGCGGTCGCAGGTCCCTGTTATTGGGGGGGTGGAAAAGTGTTTCAGAGAATGTACTGCTCGGTTTTCGGGTGAATCATTGCTCTCTGAAGACTTTCCATTATGCCAGATTTTTGTGAACTTATGGTTTGCACGCAGTTCCCATGAGGCGATTTCTTCAAACCTGTAGATCTGGTCTACTTTATGAGACCATTGTTCTAATGATGGAATGTCCGCAGATAGCCAATGCTTCGGAATTAAAAACCTAGCTGCCATTATCAAGTATCTAAACAGTTGTAAGTCGGGGTTGATGTAAGTAGATGGATAAAGGTTTAGAAGGGCAGACTCAGCAGAGGGTTGGAACACACTCCCGCAAATTTGGTTACATTTTTAGAAAATTTGCGACCACCATTGGTTGATACTGGGGCATGACTACCAGATGTGGAGGAAGGTGACTCTTTCTTTCAGGCATCTCCAACAAGTGTCGGAGGCAGACGTCGAGAACATGCAGGTTTTGTCAGGTTTACATTTTCTTGTAACCGTATGCATCTTGAGAATTATGGGGGGAGGAGAGGATATATTCTATATCTGAGTTGGAGAAAGTAATGTCCAAATCTTTTTCCCATTGTCTGATAAAGACTGGGGTGGTGTCACAAGGGTGTTAAGAGCCACGTCTGACTCGGTTATACCCGGGGTCAGGAAGTCGCAGCGGGTGGCTGCGCGCTCTATAACAAAAAATAGTGCTGTTTCTTAATGGTAGCTTTTTGGGTTTGCCTTGTAATCCTTTTTGTCTCACTCAGGGATCCGTATCTTCTTCTCCTCAGCTGTTTCTTGTCCAGCACTCCCAACCTCCTTATATTCCCCTCTCCCACTTCTCTGGTTGCCAGATATAGAGCTTCCTGCCTGGACTTCTATACTGACCCACTGGAGCTGAGTTGCTGTTATCCCTGGTTGTCATACCAGAGCGTTACCCTCCGGATCCCTGTTGGTTGTTTGTTGTCGCCCACCTGGGATTATGTGTTTTGTCAGTATTGTCTGTCTTCTCCCTAGTGTTTCCCTTTAGTGTTAGTGGTGCAGACTAGTGTTCCCACCACCCTATTCACTCATTTTAGGGAAAGCCAGGGTTTTAGGAACGTGATCGGCGTACGGGTGAGAAACCCGTCTAGGGATAACAGGGCAGTCAGGTGCCAGCCTCTAGGTGAGTTAGGGGTCACCATCTTTCCCTCTCCCTTGGACAGGGCTTTCCTTTTCCCTCCCTTTGCATCACGTATGTGATCGGCACGCCGGTCGTGATAGGTGGTCCTAATTGGAAGGATTCTAAGTCTTTTATATAGTTGTGATATGGGCTTCAGGGCGTTTTGGGGGTTACTAACTAAGTTCTAAAACCAGGTATTTTCACTTCCAGGTATGTTAAGTAGGGCGAGGACTATTTGAAAGGGGAGAACCGTTCCAGTTTTTTCCTATGAGGGGCAGAAATGCCTAGACTAATAATCAGGGACTAAATAAAGTTAATTCTAAAGTTGTAAAAGGAACTGCAAGTCTTTAGGTGTTGGTAAATCTTAGGGAGAGCAATGTCTGGATTGCTAATCAAAATAAGCAAATCATCCGCGAATGCGGCTGTTTTATGGTCCTGATCTCCTAGTGTTATGCCTTTAACCCCTTAAGGACACAGCCTTATTTCACCTTAAGGACCAGGCCATTTTTTGCAAATCTGATTAGTGTGACTTTAAGTGATAATAACTTTAAAACGCTTTGACTTATCCAGGCCATTCTGAGATAGTTTTTTCGTCACATATTGTACTTCATGACACTGGTAAAATGAAGTAAAAAATAATATTTTTTTTCCATAATAAAATACCTAATTTACCCAAAATTTGGAAAAATTTGCAAATTTCAAAGTTTCAGTTTCTCTACTTCTGTAATACATAGTAATACCCCCCAAAATTGTGATGAATTAACATTCCCCATATGTCTACTTCATGTTTGAATTATTTTGGGAATGATATTTTATTTTTTGGGGATGTTACAAGGCTTAGAAGTTTAGAAGCAAATCTTGAAATTTTTCAGAAATTTGCAAAAACCCAATTTTTAGGGACCGCTACAGGTCTGAAGTCACTTTGCAAGGCTTACATAATAGAAACCGCCCAAAAATGACCCCATTCTATAAACTACACCCCTCAAGGTATTTAAAGCTGATTTTACAAACTTCGTTAACCCTTTAGTTGTTGCACAAGAGTTATTGGCAAATGGGGATGAAATTTGAGAATTTCTTTTTTTGCCTAATTTTCCATTTTAACCTATTTTTTTTCCACTAACAAAGCAAGGGTTAACAGCCAAACAAGACTGTAACTTTATTGCCCTGACTCTGCCGTTTACGGCCACGTATGGGGTGTTTCTGTAAACTACTGTACGGCCACACAGCGGGGCGTAGAGTGAAAGGTGCGACGTATGGTTTTTAGAAGCCAGATTTTGCTGGACTGTTTTTTTACACCATGTCCCATTTGAAGCCCCCCTGATGCACCCCTAGAGTAGAAACTCCATAAAAGTGACCCCATCTAAGAAACTACACCCCTCAAGGTATTCAAAACTGATTTTACAAACTTTGTTAACCCTTTAGGTGTTGCACAAGATTTAATGGAAAATAGAGATACAATTTCAAAATTTCACTTTTTTGGCAGATTTTCCATTTTAATATTTTTTTTCCAGTTACAAAGCAAGGGTTAACAGCCAAACAAAACTCATTATTTGTGGCCCTGATTCTGTAGTTTACAGAAACACCCCATATGTAGTCGTAAACTGCTGTACGGGCACACGGCAGGGCGCAGAAGGAAAGGAATGCCATACGGTTTTTGGAAGGCAGATTTTGCTGGACTGTTTTTTTGACACCATGTCCCATTTGAAGCCCCTCTGATGCACCCCTAGAGTATAAACTCCAAAAAAGTGACCCCATTTTAGAAAGTACGGAATAGGGTGGCAGTATTGTTGGTACTAGTTTAGGGTACATATGATTTTTGGTTGCTCTATATTACACTTTTGTGCGGCAAGGTAACAAGAAATAGCTTTTTTGGCACTTTTTTTTGTTATTTACAACATTCATCTGACAGGTTAGATCATGTGGTAATTTTATAGAGCAGGTTGTCACGGACGCGGCGATACCTAATATGTATAATTTTTTTTTTATTTATGTAAGTTTTATACAATAACTTCATTTTTAAAACCCCAAAAATGTTTTAGTGTCTCCATAGTCTAAGAGACATAGTTTTTTCAGTTTTTGGGCGATTATCTTGAGTAGGGTCTGATTTTTTGCGGGATGAGATGACGGTTTGATTGGTACTATTTTGGCATACATGCGACTTTTTTGATCACTTTTATTACCTTTTTTGGGAAGTGAGGTGGGCAAAATTTCAATTTTCTCATTGTTTTTATTTTTTTATTTTTATGGATTTCACCGTGCGGGGAAAGTAACATGACCGTTTTATAGATCAGGTTGTTACGGATGCGGCGATACCTAATATGTGTAGTGTATTTTATTTTTTTAATTTTTATTCAGTGATAAACTTTTTTCACTTTTTTTTTACATTTTTTTGAAGATCCAGTGGGTCTGATGTCTGTATAATACAGTACAGAACCCTATATAGGGTTCTGTACTGTATTTTACTTACACTGAACAGATCTATGCTTTTAGCATAGATCTGTTCAGATCTAGCTTTTAGCATTGATCTGTTCAGCACCATGGACAGCAGGACGCCTGAGCAGGCGTCCTGTTGCCATGGGAACCTTCCCCGTCTGCCACAACTTCGCAGACGGGGAAGGGTGAGTACGGGGCTGCGGTGGGCTGTCGGGGGGCTCTTTTCCTCTCCATCGGGGGGCTGCAAAGGCACAGCAGCCCCCCGATGGGAGAGGGAGAGACCCCCTTGACCCTGACAGTTAACCTTTTCCGTACGGACCGCGGTATGGAAAGGGTTAAACGGCTGACATCTGCACAGATGTCAGACGTTTATACCAGGGTGTCAGCAATGTGCTGGCACCCTGGTATAACCCACTAGAAGCCAATGAATTTTCAAGGGGAGGCGGGCAGGGGATCGCAATCCCGCCTGCCGCACCGCCCGCCTCCCGCAACGCCCCCACCGCCTGCGACACCCCCCCTGCACCACCCGCCGGCATCAAATCGTGCAGGGGTGCAAAATCTTGATTTTAGGCACTCTAAAGTTTCTGATTCCCGCGGTCAGGGACCGCGGGGATCAGAGACTGCAAAAAGCGCAGCAAACCGCGGGTCTGAATTGACCTGCGGTTTGCTGCGATCGCCGACACGGGGCGTTGTGACAGGATGCCGGCTGAATGATTTCAGCCGGCATCCTGTTCAGATTAACCCCTGGGGCGCCGGAATGCCTATTTAAAGTTAGGACGTACCGGTACGTCCTGTGTCCTTAAGTACTCAGGAAATAGGGCGTATCGGTACGCCCTGTGTCCTTAAGGGGTTAATCTCTTTGTCAATTCTAACTATCTGTAGAAGTGGTCCAAGAGTTAATAGAAATAAAAGAGAGGATAAGGGGCATCCCTGTCGAGTTTCGTTTTTTATCTGGAAGGGGTAGGAGATTTGGTTGTTGACCGAGATGGATGCTGATGCGTTGAAGTACATACCGCTAGGAGAAATACAGCTGTGAAGTTTTGAGTTATTAAAACCTGTTTCATGAAGGACTATTTCAAAGGCCTTTTCAGCGTCTGTGCTGAGAAGGATAAGGGGGATGTGTTTGCGCTTCGCGAAATATAGGATATTTAAGACTCTGGCTGTATTGTCTCTTCCCTCTCTCCCCTTTACAAATCCTACTTGGTCTTTGTGTATCAGAAAGGGTAGGAGTTTTGCTAGTCTATTGGCTAAGGTCCACATTGAGGAGTAAAATGGGTCTATAGTTTTGGCATAGAGTGTGATCTTTGCCTTCCTTTAGCATGAGTGTTATATGGGCTTTGGTCATTTCACTAGATAAGGAAGTACCTTCAAATGTGGAATTGAAGACTTTGAATAAATGGGGGGTTAAGATGTCTAGAAATGTGGAGTAGTAAGGGGATTGGGAGGCCATCAGGGCCTGGACTTTTCCCTTTGGGAGATTGTTGGATGGCTTCCGAGAGTTCTTCGGAAGTAAACGGGAGAGCTAGGCTTTGTCTATCAGTATCAGATAAGGTAGGGAGGTTTAGTTTGTCTAGAAATTCTTTGAGGGAGGTTTTGGACTAGTATATGATTGGGTTCGGATCTGTAGGATCTATATTATACAGGTATTCATAAAAGCTTTTGAAGTATTTGGCTATTTGCTGAGGATCACATGTTTGGGAGCCTGCAGGGTCTTTAAGTTTGTGGACATAATTGCTTAATCTTCTCTTTTTTTAATCTTTGCATCACACATTTAGAAGCTTTATTGCCATGTGCAAAGATTTTGTGTTGAGAGAGAAGATAATACTTGATGTGGTGAAAAGCAGGTTTTTGAGGGTGATCCTGTATGAAGATAATTTGGTCAGGTGGATATGCAATAAGGATTGTTTGTGTTATTTTTCAAGAAGTCTGATATTATTACGTAGGTCTTCAATTTGTTTGGTTCTTTCTTTTTTGATGTGAGATCCTATGCTAATAAGATGGCCTCTTATGAAGGCTTTATGGGCGTCCCACAGGGTTTGGGGTGAGATTTCAGGGGTGTCATTGAAAGTGAAATAGTCAGACAGTAATTGTTGTAGGTGGGATTTAGTGTCTGGCAAACCCAAAAGTTGTTCATTCAAGTGCCAGGTCTTAGAGGTGTGTTGTTGCTTAGGATTGGCTAAGGATAAATAAATTGGGGAGTGGTCTTAGAGTAGGATTGTCCCGACATCTGCCCCCGAACACAGATGGAGGTGTTTTTTTTAAAATGAATAAGTAATCCAGAATAATCTATAGTGTCCGGGTACAAGGTCCTCCATGCATCAACCAGTTGGGCATTCCAGAATTTGGAGATGAGGGAGCTTAATACTCTGAGAGTATGGGGCTGTAAGAAATGCCAGATGCCCCCATAGTGCCAGCTCCCCCCGCAAAGGAAAAAAATTTAAAAAAAAATCTTCCGGCCTGTGTCCCTGCTGTGTGCTGCCTGGCTCAGGTGGTGAGATGATAATGACCTCATCGCGCTGCCTGAGGCATTAGTGCCTGCAGCCTATCAGAAGAACAGGGAAGGGAGACGCCTCTCCCTCCCCTGCTTTTCCGCAGCACAGCCAACTGTATTGCTGTCCTGAGGATGGCAATACAGATGAATATGGAGATGAGCGCTTCCACAATGGAAGCGTTCATCTCCTACTGCCCCCACCACCACCGCCGGCAACTAGAACCAGGGCCACGCCGCCTGTGGTGATCGGTGGTGCGGGCCTGAGGAATAAAAAATAAATAAAAATATTTGTTAAAGACGGCCCAGCCATTTTTAACATGCTTTAGGGCGGCCTGGGGGGCAATTGCCTCCCCGCCCCTTAATGGGAGCATACAGTGCTTTGCTGTGTAAGAGTGGCTGAAGTGCATGCAAAGTTTCCTGGTCATATTTAGGATGTCTTGCAGATTTCAGGAACCGCTCCTCCCCCATGTGACTCTGTTCGCAAAACAAGATGCAGAACAGCTTGACACCGCCGTGCCCTGCACATGTGGTATGCTGGAGGGGCACTGTAAATTGTCCCTGCAGTGGAGGCTAAGGAAACGGTGGGGGATGAGGAGGCAGAAGCGGACATTGTCGCAGGACCAATGGCGTGACAACGTGGAGGCGAAGGCTGTGTCACCTTGCCAAGTTGTTGGTGTGGCTGTGCAGGAACCACATTTACCCAGTGGGCCGTAAAGAACATATATTGTCCCTGACCGTATTTACAGCTCCACACGTCGGCGATGATGTGCACTTTGGCAGACACTGACAGACTCAAGGACTGGCCCACCTTCTGTTCTACAGTAGATGTGTGTGCAGGGCTGGTACTGCCTTTTTGGCAAAGAAATGACGGCTTGGGATTCTCTACCTCGGCTCGTAACAAGCCATCAGTTCTCTGAAAGGTGCAGAGTCCACCACTTGGAAAGGGAGGGACTGCAGCACCAGCAACTTGGACAAGAGCACATTCAGCTTCTGCGCCATTGGATGAATGCACGCATACTGTTGTCTCTTGGCAATCGCTTCAGTGATCGATTGTTGACGAGTAGTAGCAGGAGCATCAGGACTAGCAGATGAAGGGAAGGACAGACAGCTCCCTTCGGCTGAGGTGGGGGAGTCTTGACTGACTGAAACCGGGTGCATGCCACTGGGCGATCCAGCGGTGTCTACAGCAGGCTGGACCACCACAATCGGAGCCACGGTTCTCCCAGGTCACTTTATGGTGACGCTGCATATGTTGACACAGGGCCGTGGTGCCAACATTGGCATCCTGGCCACCCTTCACCTTCTCCCCACAGATTATACATATGGACATGTTCACCTCCTCCACCTCCTCCAGCGGCTTAACAAAAAACTGCCACACCGCCGAGTAGGAGATTTTACCCCCAATGCTACGCACTGACTGACCGCTGCTGCTTCCGTGAACCTGTGCACCACTACTTTTCGGGAAGGTAGCCTCTTGCAAAGTGGGTGGTCTACCCCGGGCACGTTTGTCTGCCGACCTCCCACTGCTGCCACCCTGCTGAATCCCAGCCACGCTTGCTTGCAGACTTGCTGGCTCCACCGCTTCCTCACAGACAAGCTGCCACCCTATTCTCCTGATGATGATGAAGCCCCTAATGCACCCAGCTCACAATTGCAATAAGCTACATCACCATCATCATCGAGTACTGTCTGCACATCATTGATGGTCTCTGGGTCAGGAGCCTCACAACACCAGCTCCCACGCCACTCTCCTCATCACTACTTGCCCGCCTAGCGAAGAAAGCAGCGGATGTCTCCTCCACATCTTGGCTGGCCAGTAGCTGCTGACTGTCCTCTAGTAGCTCGTCCTCACTGTATAGTGGGGCTGAGCCCACAGCATATACTACTTCTCTGGCTGAGGGAACAGAAAAGGACAGAGGCAGATTAAGGACAGATGAGGGCACAGGGCCTGCTCCCGGGCCATGCCAACTAAGGGTTGTGTCTGACAAACCCATCAACTCTTGGCTGGGGGTGTCTGATGTCACTTGGGACAAAGTGGATCCACATTCAAGAACTGCTGGTCAAGACATGACCACTAGATTACATCGGGAGCTCAGGTCTCTTGCTGCAACTCCTGCTGCCACGCCCCCTTGCCTGGGCTAGAAACATTTAGGCCTCTGCCTGTGCAGGGCCTGGCACTTCTCTGTCTGACATACTGTTAGATTAAATAAATAAAATGGAAATTAACACCCCAAAAAAGTCGGTCATTTTCTCACTTCACCATACAAGGGCTAATAAGCCCTTTTTTTTACCACTAATGAATGAATAATCTTTCCCTGAACTTGTAAATCGTTTTTTTTTTACCAAAATGAAGTCTTTCCTAGCACTGTCCCTAGCGCCTGCTGACGTCTCCCCCTGCACTAAGCACACTGAAAACTGGCAGAATCCAAGATGGCTGAGGCTATTTATAGGGCTGTGACATCACAGGGCTGGCTGCATGCATGGTATTATGGGTGATCCCGCATTCCCAGAGCTCCTTGCTCCATGTCATCACACGTGCAGCAGCTATTTTTAAAAAAATGCGATTTGCTACCACGAAGCGTGCTGAAATTCGGATTCGGCGCTAAAGGGATTTTTCCAGAAATTCGGATTGAATTCAACTTCATCAACTTCGATTCGCTCATCTCTATTTCTAATAAATATATTATGTAAGTTTCTGAATATACACACATGGACAAAATGGTTGGTACCCTTCAGTTAAATAAAAGGAAAACCCACAATGGTCACTGAAATAATTTGGAACTGACAAAAGTAATAAATAAAAATGTGCTGAAAATTCGTTATGGACATTGCTTTTGAATTGTGGTTCAACAGAATAATTTATAAAAACTGGCCTAGACAAAAATGATGGAACTCTGTGGAAAAATTTAAAATAATTTGACCATGGTGACATGTTACACTAAGGTGTGTCCTGTAATTAGCATCACAGGTGTCTTCTAACTTGTAATCAGTCTGCCTATTTAATGGTTGAAAAGTAGTCACTGTGCAGTTTGGTATCATGATGGGTACAACACTGAACATGGACCAAAGAAAGCTAACGAGAAATTTTGTCTCAGGAGATTAGAAAAAAATTATAGACAACCGTTAAAAGTATAGGCTACAAGACCATCTCCAGACAGCTTGATGTTAATGTTACTACAGTTGAACATATTGTCATGTTCGGGTGTGGGAGGGAAACACCACACCAAACATAGGAGGGAAAGGGGTGAGGGAATAAGGCCTGGAAACTAGGGAAAGGAGATAGCGTAAAACCCTAATCAAAGTCCTGACTAACAGCCAGTATGAACAGACCACAGAGGTGAGTTCATACACAGGAATATCTAACTCACCATATAGGACCCTCGTACAAATGTCAGGACTGAGACAATCTGTTCCTCCAAAAGGAAGAACAAACAGAAGTGTCCCTCAAGCCTTAATACAAATGACAGGGAAATGCAATACAAAATAATCCAAACAAAATACAAAAGGGAAAGAAAACACTTAACTTCAAGTGGCTATGGCAGCACCAGGAACTCAGCCGAGATCCACACACCAGCTATCCACAACTCCAACAGAAGCTATAAACCGCATACTATAGTGGGAGAAACAACAATAAATAGAGAAGGTTAAATGACCATAATAGCCATACCTGGGGAAAGAAGGTGTGGCAAGCACCAGAAACCACACAGACCTAATTTGAAAAACATGTCAGATCAAACCATGTGCTGCCAGTCTCACCAATCTCCTGCCACCTGTCGCGGGAACGTCTGTGACAATTATTCAGAAGTTTAAGGTCTACGGGACTGTAGCCGACCTCCCTGGATATGGCCACAAGAGGAAAACTGATAAATTGAAGAGACAAGCACAACTTCCAAAAAGATTAGATAGCACCATCCATCGCTGTCTTAGCCTAAGTGAACTTAATGGAAGACGACCGAGGAGGAAACCACTATTGAAAGCAAATCATTAAAAGAGAGACTGGAATTTTCCAAAATGCATATTGACAAGCCACAAAGCTTCTGGGAGAATGTCCTTTGGACAGAGGAGACAAAACTGGAGCTTTTTGGCAAGTCGTATCAGCTCTATGTTCACAGATGCAAAAATGAAGCATACAATAAAAATAAGGTTTTTTTCTGTGATCTGGCTTTTGCTGCAGGGGAACCACCAGTTCAAGTGCAAACCTTTCCTATTAATGTGTCTAAAAAAGAATTTTGTAAATTGATTGTATAGATATCGTTAAATAAATGCATCTAGATATATAGTGTAATACCAATGCTTGCGCAATGGAAAACAAGTCTATTTCTAAGTATTTACACATTCTGCAACAATAACTTTCCAGTAAAAGTACACATAACAATAACATGCAGAATATTATTACCTGCAGCAGTTCTCTGGTAAAAGTCCTTTTCTCCAGTGTTCCACTAGATTAGCTACAAGAATCTCTATACATCACTCAATTCACTGGGTGCAATGTCACACATGTTCTCCATCTACTCATTTCCAAGTTTGCCATTTCTGTTTGACAAATAAACCAAATAACTTCCTCATTGTGCTATAATTTTCATTCTCTCATTGTATTTACCTTTCTTATTCCTTTAGTGTGTTACATTCTTAAGGGTGTATTAGAAACCCCAATGCTGCAGGCGATTGTCGGGAGGGAAGCTTTCCCCTTGCTGCAGTCGCCAGATAGCTAGCAGAAGAGACTGCTGCTATTACATGCAGCGTTGTCCTCTGAAACATGGGGAGGAGCAATTGTTATGCCATCGCTCGTCCCCATGCAGGATAGCAGTGTTCCGGTGGCAGATCGTGATTACACAGCACGATCTGCCTCCAGCAAATCCAGATCTTTCAGCATACTAAAAGATCTGAATTGCCGATAAACAAGCGTTTGATCGTTCATTGGGAAAAATCGGAAGCAGTATTAGACTACAAATGCTCGTTAGCGACTATCAGAAAGTCTGCCTGTCTAATATACCCTTTACTTGCAGGCAGTCATAAGAGCAAACATTACCAATCATCATGCTAAATTCTCTAAACATCATTTTTATAGTACCACAAGTCCCAGTTTGCTCATAAAAGGCAAATAGCGCTACTTCTTGGTTAAGCTCATTAGTTGCCAGACTGTTCAGATTGTTATTCCACAATATGAAGTCAAGGGGGTAGCGGCCTCCTCGCTTCAAGTCAAGCTAAGCCCGCCCCTTACCTGTCCTCCCTTCACTGTGATTGACATCCTGCTGTGAGGCTGGGATGGTGCAAGTCTCGCGCATGCGCGCTGCGCTCCTCGTCACTGCGCGATCCCGTCTTCAGCTCCCGCACTCAGTCGGCCGCCTTCCTCTCTGCGCATGCGCCGGGCTTTTCCATCGTGCGTGCACGCCCAGCGTATGCAAAGAGGGAGAAAAGCAGCCGGCGAAGTGCGGGAGCCGGAATCGCGCAGTGACAAGCAGGATGTCAATCACAGTGAAGAGAGGACGGGTAAGGGGTGAGCTTAGCTTGGCTTGAAGCAAGGAGGCCGCTGCCCTCTTGACTTCAAACTCTGCTGTTACATAGCGCGTGCAGGGGATTAAAGTTTGTTTTTCAAGGTTTTGGATCTTTAGGAACATACTGCTGGCTACTTTAAGGTAATGCTGGTGGTTTGGGAGGCGTTTTTTAAGTGACAGGTTCCCTTTAAGGGTCCATTCACACGTCCGCAAAATGGATCTGCATCCATTCCGCAATTTTGCGGAACGGGTGCAGACCCATTCATTTTCAATGGGGCCGGAATGTGCTGTCCGCATCCACATTTGCGGATCCGCACTTCCGCATCTGTGCTTCCGTTTCCGCAAAAAAATAGAACATGTCCTATTCTTGTCCGCAATTGCGGACAAGAACAGGCATATTCTATTACTGCCAGCAATGTGCGCTCCGCAAAATGCGGAACGCACATTGCCGCTTTCCGTGTTTTGCGGATCCGTGGCTCCGTGTATCCGCAAAACAGGTTGCGGACGTGTGAATGGACCCTAAGTGCTTTTCCTGTTTTTATTCCTCTTCTTAACTTTTCAGTTCCAAATTGCCCACTTCTTGCTTAATTGCCACGAAGGCATCCTCAGTATACCCTCTCTTCTACAAACTTGGCTTACATATTTTCTGCTTCTATAGTATACTGCAGTTCTGCGCAATTTAGCCACAATTGTTTCATAAAATTTACTTTGGTTTGACTATAGGCGGGTGTAAATTAAAGATACAGGAAATTAATAAATTAATTTTATCAATTCATCCTCCAAACCAATGTCATCAATAAAACATTTCTATAGAAGTAGGTTTGTATGGAGTTGCTCAGAAATAAATAGTTATGGTAACTCCTCCCAGCTCCCCATATACAAATTAGTAAAATATGGTGCGAGCATTGATCCCACATTTGAAAACTATTCATATATTGGGCAGCACGGTGGCTCAGTGGTTAGCACTGGTGCCTTGCAGGTCTGGGTTTGAATCCAACCCAGGACAACATCTGCATGGAGCTTGTATGGGTTTCCTCCGGATACTTTGGTTTCCTCCCACACTCCAAGACACTATTGATTGTGAGCCCCATTGGAAACAGTTAAATGCTAATGTCTGTAAAGCTCTGTGGAATATAGTAGTGCTATATAAGTGCATAAAATAAATATAAAATAGTAGATATGTGACAATAGAAATGCATTCCCTAATAAAGTTAATTTGTTCACTAAGAAAAAAATTACATTTTTTTTTTTATAATAGTGTATAATAAATATTCCCAATTATATGTCCCTTTTTCCATGTAAATGTTTCCAAAATCTGTAGTATGTTTTGCACCCCTGAGTTAGGATGGGAAGGACTGTACACATTACTATAACTGGTGATGCGCATATTCAGATGAATTACAGGTTACAGAGATTATCAGCATCCCTGGGGGTTGGCTGGTTGAATTAGGAATTTTTGGAATGTGATAAAACAAGGCTGTTTTAGGGTTTTGTTCATACATAGCTTCATTCTTAAATAATATCCCTTGTGTTTTGCCTTATGTTATCAACTCATTTAGACCTTTTTATGTTCTTTTTCAGGATTTTTTATTTATTTAATTTTTTTATTTTTTATTATCTCTCACAGTAGTTTGTGATTCCTGGTGAATGGTCATAATCCATAACGACTATGCCCATCCCCTGTGCCTACCAGTCGGATCACTATATTATTTTTATGCTGCAATTTTTAATAACCTTCTTGTAATGCTAATGTAACGATAAAGCCAAACTGATGGCAGCTGCGGACAAGAATAGGCAATAGGGGGTGCCGGCCGGGTGTGTTGCGATCTGCAATTTGCGGGTCCGCAACACACCACGGACGTGTGAACGGATCCTTAATGTCGGTTGCCGCTGTCTTCGAGTCAGGCTTGAAGTCAAGGGAGCAGCGGCCTACTTGCTTCAAGTAAAGTTAAGCCTGCCCCTTACCCCTCCTCTCTAGAATTAGATGGACATAAGCCATGATGCCGGGATCGCACTCTTCTAGCGCATGCGTGGTATGCTGCCTGTTACAGCTCGATCCTCACTCACCCGCCTGCATTTTGCTGACGGCGGATGCGCCAGACAGTTCGATCTTGCGCCCGGCCGTCACGCTGTAACAGGCAGCATACTGCACATGCGCTAGAAGAGCGCAATCCCGGCATCACGGCAGCATGTCCATCTAATTGTAGAGAGGAGGGGTAAGGGGCAGGCTTAGCTTTACTTGAAGCAAGTAGGCCGCCCCCTTGACTACAAGCCTGACTCGGAGAGAGCCCCAACCAACATTAAAACTGCATTTTTTAACAAGTATGAAGTAACACAAAGAGGAAAGAAAAACATGATTAGCAGCACACTGTAAGGTACTGTGGTCGGTTTAATATACGTTTTGGAGGTGACAGGTTCCCTTTAATAGTTACAGTGGCTCTACCGTTCCAAATCCAATATAAATAGCAATATGAAACAACAAAAGGTGTAGAGGGCACTCAAATATCTGGCATTGCAAGGAAACTTATATATGGATATCTAAAGGTATTTATTCAAAACATATTTGCATTAAAAACTGTGCACAAAAAAAAAAAAAAATATATATATATATATATATATAAAAAATATTTAAAAAAGATATATAATAAACTGCCCAAGATGAAAAACAAAACTTAAAACATACAAATTGTATTAACAATGTCAATGAATAAAAAATAAATAAGGAAAGATGATATGTGTATACACCTTAATATAATGTAAAAATATATCTGACATTTGAATACCTAGTATAAATATTAAAAGTTATATAATGACTATTAGTCCAATCAATACAGGGCCGTCTTTGCCACAGGGCAAAAGGGGCAGCTGCCCCGGGCCCAGTTGCTCCTGGGGGCCCAAGGGAGCTCCGTTTCCTGACTCCTATTCACTAGTCCAGGGGCGTTGCTAGGTTAAAACATTCGGGGCCTGGGATGTTTTGTCCCATGCCCCGAATGTCCTGCCTGCCTGCTAGATACAACTGTATTGCCGTACACAGAACGGCAATACAATTGAATCTTACACTGGGAAGAGCTGAAGGACCTGCGGTGACATCATAGGTCATGTGATCAGCAAAACAGGCTGTGATAGGATGACCTGGATGATGTCACCATCATGTGACCAGTGCAGGATTGGACCAGAGTGAAGAGGAGGAGCCTAATGCAGGACTGGAGAGGTAAGTGAAGGGAGAGGCAGAGCAATGCTGGGAGTTGTAGTTATTTAACTGGGATGAATGTTAGGGCTGAAGGGATGTTATTGACCTAGAACTGTATGCTTGAGGTGGCTGGGGGAGGGAGTGATGTTATTTACATGGGACTGTATGTTGAAAGTGGATTGTGGGGGGGAATGATGTTTATGTACATGGGACTTAATGTTTAGGCTATGTTCACACTGGCGTTTCTGGGTCCGCTTGTGAGATCCGTTTCAAGGCTCTCACAAGCAGCCCCAAATGCATCAGTTTAACCCCAATGCATTCTGAATGGATGCAGATCCATTCATAATGCATTTGTTCGGCTCCGTACGGTCCCCCGTTCCGTTTTGGAGGCGGACCCCAAAATACTGCAGGCAGCGCTTTTGTGTCCGCATGGCCTTGCGGAGCCAAACGGATCTGTCCTGACTTACAATGTAAGTCAATGGGGACGGATCCCATTGCATTGACATAAAATGGTGCAATTGTAAACAGATCCGTCCCCCATTGACTTTTAATGTAAGTCAGGACGGATCCGTATTGGGACTTATAAATTCAAATCTAATACAAATCGGTCCTGAACGGATGCATTCATTTGTATTATCGGTGCGGATCCGTCCTGTACAAGTGCAGGACAGATTTGCAGGAACGCAAGTGTGAAAGTAGCCGTAGGGCGTGATGTTTACATGGGATTGTGCGTTGGAGGCGGCTGGGGAGGAGGTGATGTTATTTACATGGGACTGTATGGTGGAGGGAGGATTATAACTGCAGGGGGCACTGCAGATCCAGGGGACATTATAGGCAGGTCCTATTATTACTGGGGGCTGCTAGCTCTGCACCCCCTATAGCTACACCTCTGGGGGGGGGGGGGGGCACAGCAAGCAGCAGGATAACACTGTGGGGACTCCAGTTGGGGGATAATGATAGAATGTGAGGAAGCTAAGATGTCTGTGTGTCACACTCTGCAGAGACGAGGCGGCTGAGAGAAGTGGTCCAGACCGAGTGGAGAAGATGATGACAGAGAGGAGACGTCACCTGGAGGCACTGGATGTGACAGGTAAGTGCTGCTGTATAGCAAGTACAGCAAAGTGCAGGTGGGGGGGGGGGGGGGATCCAGGGGGCCCAAGTAAATTCTTGCCCAGGGTCCAATCAATATTAAAGACGGCCCTGAATCAATATATAGTATACAATAGACAAAGTAGCAAATCAGCGTTTTTTTGTTGTTGGATATGATGAGTATAAACAGTACTGTATATACACTCACCTAAAGAATTATTAGGAACACCATACTAATACGGTGTTGGACCCCCTTTTGCCTTCAGAACTGCCTTAATTCTACGTGCCATTGATTCAACAAGGTGCTGATAGCATTCTTTAGAAATGTTGGCCCATATTGATAGGATAGCATCTTGCAGTTGATGGAGATTTTAGGGATACACATCCAGGGCACGAAGCTCCCGTTCCACCACATCCCAAAAATGCTCTATTGGGTTGAGATCTGGTGACTGTGGGGGCCATTTTAGTACAGTGAACTCATTGTCATGTTCAAGAAACCAATTTGAAATGATTCGAGCTTTGTGACATGGTGCATTATCCTGCTGTAAGTAGCCATCAGAGGATGGGTACATGGTGGTCATGAAGGGATGGAAATGGTCATAAACAATGCTCAGGTAGCCCGTGGCATTTAAACAATGGCCAATTGGCACTAAGGGGCCTAAAGTGTTCCCAGAAAACATCCCCCACACCATTACGCCACCACCACCAGCCTGCACAGTGGTAACAAGGCATGATGGATACATGTTCTCATTCTGTTTACGCCAAATTCGGACTCTACCATTTGAATGTCTCAACAGAAATTGAGACTCATCAGACCAGGCAACATTTTTCCAGTCTTTAACAGTCCAATTTTGGTGAGCTCGTGCAAATTGTAGCCTCTTTTTCCTATTTGTAGTGGAGATGAGTGGTAGCAGCTTCTGCTGTTGTAGCCCACCTTTCTTTCCCATTTTGACATTCAGTTTGGAGTTCAGGAGATTGTCTTGACCAGGACCACAACCCTACATGCATTGAAGCAACTGCCATGTGATTGGTTGACTAGATAATCACATTAATGAGAAATAGAACAGGTGTTCCTAATAATTCTTTAGGTGAGTGTATAAATATGATATATATTAAACAGAATAGCAAATCAGCAGTTATTCTGTTAAATAAGGTAGATATAAACAGTCCTGTGTATATACAGTACAGACCAAAAGTTTGGACACACCTTCTCATTCAAAGAGTTTTCTTTATTTTCTATGACTATGAAAATTGTAGCTTCACACTGAAGGCATCAAAACTATGAATTAACACATGTGGAATTATATACATAACAGAAAAGTGTGAAACAACTGAAAATATGTCATATTCTAGGTTCTTCAAAGTAGCTACCTTTTGCTTTGATTACTGCTTTGCACACTCTTGGCATTTTCTTGATGAGCTTCAAGAGGTAGTCACCTGAAATGGTCTTCCAACAGTCTTGAAGGAGTTCCCAGAGATGCTTAGCACTTGTTGGCCCTTTTGCCTTCACTCTGTGGTCCAGCTCATCCCAAGCCATCTCGATTGGGTTCAGGTCCGGTGACTGTGGAGGCCAGGTCACCTGGCTCAGCACTCCATCACTCTCCTTCATGGTCAAATAGCCCTTACACAGCCTGGAGGTGTGTTTGGGGTCATTGCCCTGTTGAAAAATAAATGATGGTCCAACTAAACGCAAACCGGATGGAATAGCATGCCGCTGCAAGATGCTGTGGTAGCCATGCTGGTTCAGTATGCCTTCAATTTTGAATACATCCCCAACAGTGTCACCAGCAAAGCACCCCTACACCATCACACCTCCTCATCCATGCTTTACGGTGGGAACCAGGCATGTAGAGTCCATCCGTTCACCTTTTCTGCGTCGCACAAAGACACGGTGGTTGGAACCAAAGATCTCAAATTTGGACTCATCAGACCAAAGCACAGATTTCCACTGGTCTAATGTCCATTCCTTGTGTCTTTAGCTCTATCATGTCTCTTCTGCTTGTTGCCCGTCCTTAGCAGTGGTTTCCTAGCAGATATTCTACCATGAAGGCCTGATTCACACAGTCTCCTCTTAACAGTTGTGTCTGCTGCTAGAACTCTGTGTGGCATTGACCTGGTCTCTAATCTGAGCTGCTGTTAACCTGCGATTTCTGAGGCTGGTGACTCAGATGAACTTATCCTCCGCAGCAGAGGTGACTCTTGGTCTTCCTTTCCTGGGGCGGTCCGCATGTGAGCCAGTTTCTTTGTAGCGCTTGATGGTTTTTGTGACTGCACTTGGGGACACTTTCAAAGTTTTCCCAATTTTTCGGACTGACTGACCTTCATTTCTTAAAATAATGATAGCCACTCGTTTTTCTTTACTTAGCTACTTTTTTCTTGCCATAATATAAATTCTAACAGTCTATTCAGTAGGACTATCAGCTGTGTATCCACCTGACTTCTCCACAACGCAACTGATGGTCCCAACCCCATTTATAAGGCAAGAAATCCCACTTATTAAACCTGACGGGGCACACCTGTGAAGTGAAAACCATTTCAGGTGACTACCTCTTGAAGCTCATCAAGAGAATGCCAAGAGTGTGCAAAGCAGTAATCAAAGCAAAAGGTAGCTACTTTGAAGAACCTAGAATATGACATATTTTCAGTTGTTTCACACTTTTTTGTTATGTATATAATGTTATATGTGTTAATTCATAGTTTTGATGCCTTCAGTGTGAATCTACAATTTTCATAGTCCTGAAAATAAAGAAAACTCTTTGAATGAGAAGGTGTGTCCAAACTTTTGGTCTGTACTGTACATATAATACATATTATGCCATATAATTAGCTAGCTGATATATATCCAGTTTTTTTGCACCCTTCTCCTTGTGTGCTATTCAATTAAACTGGCTTCTGTGTATCTATATTGTACCAAAGGTAATAAGATGTATTTTTTTCACATGAACACAGATAGCTATTACAGTCAATCCTTCAATGACATGGCTGAGCATTAGGTGCTACGATATCCTTTTTCTGTGAGTGCCGATTGTTGTTGCAATTAGTCTTTCAATATTATAGCTGAGCTTTAGATGTTGCAATCTCCAGTAGTTAATAATGGTTAGTGTAACTAAGATGCAATGTTACATTACCAATCTTCTTATACAGTCGAGGGACTCAGGAAAAGCATCGCTATGTCCGTCAGGCTATGTCGGCTTGCTTCCTTCGGTGTCTCACGTAGCGCCCCACGTGCTATAGAGCTACTGGTCCGACCGCTTAAAACCAACTGATCAGTGGTGGATTTGGAGCCCTGCGATTGCTATAGGAATTTATGTGCAAAGCTCAGTAGTTTATAAATTGATTATGAACGCTCTCATCTTTACTGCCTGTTCTTTACACCAGAACATCTCCACAGTCTCTCGACTGTATAAGGGTACTTTCACACTTGCGCCAGAGGATTCTGGCAGGCAGTTCCGTCGCTTTGTCTATTGTATACTATATTCCGACTGGACTAATAGTCATTATATAACGTTTAATATTTATACTAGGTATTAAAACACTTGCAAATAATGTATTTTTTTATGTCAGATATATTTTGACGTTATATTAAGGTGTATACACATATCATCTTTTCCTTATTTATTTTTTATTCATTGACATTGTTGATACAATTTGTATGTTTTGATTTTTGTTTCTGTTTTTCATCTTTAGGCGTTTATTATTAGTGTTGATCGAGCACCAAAGTGCTTGTGTGCTCGGGTGCTCTGGCCGAACACATCGGTATGTTTGTGTGCTCTACCGAGCACCTGAGCACAATGAAGGTCAATGGGAGAACCCCAGCCTGCTCGGAAGAGAAGAGGGTGTCTGGTTCACCAAAAAAGGTTAGAAATTGATGGAAACCCCATCAAAATGGATTGGAAACAGCATTAAGAGGATGGCTGGATGCATCTTGGATTCCTATTATCTATGCCATACAGTAGACAACCACACAAAGGCTATATGCCAAAAGCCAGATATGTGGAAGCCAACAATCTATCCGTGAGACAGATAACAAGTATACCTTACAATGGTAGCCTTGTGCACTATGAAGCATTCCAAACCAGCCCTCATCTGACTGAGAGCCAGTAATGCGTCAGACGGGATGGAACGTTTAGGAGTTATAGAACTTGATAAGAAAGTATGCAATAAAGTCTGATGATGATGGGATGGAACGTTTATGAGTGATAGATCGCAAATATTCCTATCTGAGGAAAAGAAAAAGAATAAAAGGTGGTTTGGAATGTTTCATAGCGCACAAGGCTGCCATTGTAAGGTTTGCTGACTGTATCTGTCTCATGGATAGATTGTTGGCTTCCACATACCTGGTTTTTGGCATATAGCCTTTGTGTGGTTGTCTGTGGTTGTCTATTGTATGTCATAGATGCATCCAGCCGTCCTTTTAATGCTGTTTCCAAACCATTTTGATGGGGTTTCCATCCATTTTTAAACCTTTTTTGTGAACCAGACACCCTCTCTTCTTCAGAGCAGGGGGTGCCTGGTTTGAAGCTTGGGTCTCCCATTGACTTTCATTGTATTAAATTGCACTCGAGCATTCGGCCGAGCACTGTAATGTGCCGAGCATAGCGATGCTAGAGCCGAACTGCAGTTCGGCCGAGCATGCTCGCTCAACACTATTATATATCATTTTTATATGTTTTTTATATTTTTCTTTTTTTGAAGTGTACGTTGTTTTTAATGCAAATATGTATTGAATAAATACTAGTGTTGGTCGAGCACCAAAGTGCTGAGAACCCGAGCACAATGGAAGACAATGGGAGAACCCGAGCATTAAACCAGGCACCCCCTGTCTGGTTCATAGTAAAAGGTCAGAAATTGATGGAAACACCACTAAAATGGTTGGGGAACATCATAGGGAGGATATCTGGATGCATCTTGGACTCCCAGGTCACTGTTATCCGAGTAGTAAGCCACTTTTACAGACTGACAAGTGAAAAAAAAAGAAATCTATTTTAGAGGAAAAATTGTTATGAAACATTCTTTCCTGTATATTTACTTGTAGATAAAGTGCAAGTGCTGCCAAAAATTGCAAGGAATGGGGTACTCCGATACAACCTGTATATCACATAATGGAGGGCCTCATTCACATTGTGGTACAATAGTTCAGGTAGTGGGACTTCTACACTCATAAAGCCTATATCCAATATACCCTTTATTACACATAAAGGAGGGCATCATACATACCCGTGAAAAATTATGATTGATGGCCTGCTGGTGACCACCAAAAACATTAGGAGCAAGGGCCTGCTGGTGAACCAACCATCTAAAACATTAGGGGTAAGGGTTTGCTGCTGAGCTGACCATCTAAAACATTAGGGGTGAGTGCCTGATGCCGAGCTGACCATCTAAAATATTTTGTGGGCAAGGGCCTGCTGCCGAGCTGACCATCTAAAACATGTTATGGGCAAGGGCCTGCTGCTGAGCTGACCATCTAAAACATTTTGTGGCGGAGGGCTTACTGCCAAGCTGACCATCTAAAGAATGTTGTGGGCGAGTGCCTGCTGCAGGGCTGACCATCTAAAAATTTTGCTGTGAGGGTCTGCTGCTGAGCTGACCCTCTAAAACATTATGGTTGAGGGCCTGCTGGTGACCCACTAAAACATTATGGGTGAGGGCCCGCTGCTGAGCTGACCCTCTAAAACATTAGGAACAAGGGCAGCCTAATAAGCATATTGGTATGATGGAGGAGGAGGACGAGAAAAGGGAGATTGAACCATATACCCTTTTTTAGTGGTGGAAGGGGTGCATGGGAATACAGTGTATTTAATACACCATAAAAGCCACATTTAGAGTGGCTTTATGTTCAGCCGCTTTCCTCTGGTGGAGTAGGCCTTGTTAATTTTTATAAAAGTCAGCCAGTCAGCATCTCTAGTTGACAGGCGGATGCGCTTATCAGTTATTATGCACTAAATACACTCTCTGACAAAACACTGGCAGCAGGGCAGGCCAGCACCTCCAAGGTGTAGAGCGCCAGTTTGTGCCATGTGTCCAGCTTGGGCACTAATTAGTTGTAAGACACACAGGGATCACTGAGGACGCTGATGCGGTCTGCTACGTACTCCTTCACCATCTTCCGAAAATTTTCCCTCCTTGTGACACTAGGCCGTGCATCAGGTTGAGGGTGCTAGCGGGGTGTCATGAAACTGTCCCAGGCCTTGGAGAGTGTTGCCCTGCCTCTGTTGGAACTGCTGTGTGTTCCCCTCATCTCCCCTCCTTGGTTGACCAAGGAACTACATAATCTGCAGCCAGTGTTGTCAGATGGAAATTTTTGGAGCAATTTTTACTCAAGGACCTTCTGATATTGAACCATTTTGCTCGTCCTCTCCACCACAGGAATGAGAGATGAGAAGTTCTCTTTGTAGCGGGGGTTGAGAAGAGTGAACAACCAGTAATCAGTGTTGGCCAAAAAGCGTACAACACAAGGGTCACAGGAAAGGCAGCCTAACATAAAGTCAGCCATGTGTGCCAGAGTTCCAACAGACAAGACTTTGCTGTCCTCATCAGGAGGATGACTCTCAATCTCCTCATCCTCTTCCTCCTCTTCTACCCATCCACACTGAACAGATGGATTAAAACTTCCATGGGTACTACCATCTGTAGCGGAGGCAACCGTATCCTGCTCCTCCTTCTCCTCATCATCCAATTCGCGATGAGAAGACGAACTGAGGGTGGTCTAGTAATCACACTGTGTACTTTCTTCCCCCATTTCCACCTCTTCCACATGCAAAGCATCGTCCTTAATTGTGAGCAGCGAGCGCTTGAGTAGACACAGAAGTGGGATGGCTACGCTGATAATAGCATTATTGCCGCTCACCATCTGTGTTGATTTCTCAAAGTTTCTTAAAACCTCACAGAGGTCAGATATCCATGCCCACTCCTCACTTCTGATTAGCGGAAGCTGACTGGAAAAGCGACGACCATGTTGCAGATGGCATTCTACTACTGACCTCTGCTTCTCACAAAGCCTGGCCAACATGTGGAACGTCGAGTTCCAGCATGTTCTCAAGTCGCACAACAGCTGGTGAGCTAGCAAGTTAAAGCGCTGCTGAAGAGTTGACAGACCAGCTGAAGCTGTCGCTGACTTGCGGAAATGTGCACACACACGGCGCACCTTCACCAGTAGCTCAGGCAAATTGAGAATTGAGAAACCTCTGAACCACTAAGTTTAAGACATGGGCTAGCAATGGTATGGGTCTCTAACAAGTAGAAAAGCTAAAATATTCCTATTTCACTCCCTACATTATCTCTCCCTTGTGCTCTCCAGCTCTCCCTGACTAAGACTGAGTCGAACATATAGCACCCGATGACATGTTCTGGCCAGCCAATCACTGTAATGCCAGTAGCCAACAGGCTACGGCATTACAGTGAATGGCAGTACTTACCTGCATGTTTACCGTGTGGGAGGAGACTCGAGCATCGAGCTCGAGCACACGGGGTATTCGGCTGAACACCGCGATGTGTCAACCATCGTGATGCTTGAGTAACACTAATAAATATCTTTAGATATCCATACAGTTGCAAGAAAAACTTTGTGAACCCTTTAAAATGATATGGATTTCTGCACAAATTGGTCATAAAATGTGATCTGATCTTCAACTAAGTCACAACAATAGACAATCACAGTCTGCTTAAACTAATAACACACAAAGAATTAAATGTGACCATGTTTTTATTGAACACACCATGTAAACATTCACAGTGCAGGTGGAAAAAGTATGTGAACCCCTAGACTAATGACATCTCCAAGAGCTAATTGGAGTGAAGTGTCAGCCAACTGGAGTCCAATCAATGAGATGAGATTGGAGGTGTTGGTTACAGATGCCCTGCCCTAAAAAAACACACCGCAGTTCTGGGTTTTCGTATCACAAGAAGGATTGCCTGATGTGAATGATGCCTCACACAAAAGAGCTCTCAGAAGTCCTACGATTAAGATTTGTTGACTTGCATAAAGCTGGAAAGGGTTATAAAAGTATCTCCAAAAGCCTTGCTGTTCATCAGTCCACGGTAAGACAAATTGTCTATAAATGGAGAAAGTTCAGCACTGCTGCTACTCTCCCTAGGAGTGGCCGTCCTGTAAAGATGACTGCAAGAGCACAGTGCAGACTGCTCAATGAGGTGAAGAAGAATCCTAGAGTGTCAGCTAAAGACTTACATAAGTCTCTGGCATATGCTAACATCCCTGTTAGCGAATCTATGATACGTAAAACACTAAACAAGAATGGATTTCATGGGAGGATACCACAGAGGAAGCCACTGCTGTCCAAAAAAAACATTGCTGCACGTTTACAGTTTGCACAAGAGCACCTGGATGTTCCATAGCATACTGGCAAAATATTCTGTGGACAGATGAAACCAACGTTGAGTTGTTTGGAAGAAACACACAACACTATGTGTGGAGAAAAAGAGGCACAGCACACAAACATCAAAACCTCATCCCAACTGTGAAGTATGGTGGTGGGGGCATCATGGTTTGGGGCTGCTTTGCTGCGTCAGGACCTGGATGGATTGCTATCATCAAAGGAAAAATGAATTCCCAAGTTTATAAAAACATTTTGCAGGAGAACTTAAGGCCATCTGTCCACCAGCTGAAGCTCAACAGAAGATGGGTGTTGCAACAGGACAACAACCCAAAGCATAGAAGTAAATAAACAACAGAATGACTGAAACAGAAGAAAATACGCCTTCTAGAGTGGCCCAGTCAGAGTCCTGACCTCAACCCGATTGAGATGCTGTGGCATGACCTCAAGAAAGCGATTCACACCAGACATCCCAACAATATTGCTGAACTGAAACAGTTCTGTACAGAGGAATGGTCAAGAATTACTCCTGACCGTTGTGCACGTCTGATCTGCAACTACAGGAAACGTTTGCCAAAGGAGGTTCAACCAGTTATTAAATCCAAGGGTTCACATACTTTTTCCACCTGCACTTTGAATGTTTACATGGTGTGTTCAATAAAAACATGGTAACATTTAATTCTTTGTGTGTTATTAGTTTAAGCAGACTGTGATTGTCTATTGTTGTGACTTAGATGAAGATCAGATCACATTTTATGACCAATTTGTGCAGAAATCCATATCATCACAAAGGGTTCACATACTTTTTCTTGCAACTGTATATGATTCCTTGCAACACCAGATATTTGAGTGCCCTCCAGACCTTTTGTTGTTTCAGAATGAGAGACATGTCATCACTGGCTGCCTGACAGTACCCCCCTCTTGAAGAGAGTCCCCCGGGCTCTCACCACCCGGTTTGTCCGGGAACCTAGAATGGAATTCAGCAATCAACTTATCGGCATGGATATGCCTTTTAGGGACCCATGACCTCTCCTCTGACCCATACCCTTTCCAATGTATTAGGTATTGAACCGAATTTTGGACCTTTCGGGAGTCAATAACCTGTTCAACGTCATACTCCTCCTGACTATCAACCAGAACAGGACCAGGAGGAGTATGGGACACCAAAGGCTCCAAGGCTTTTTTAAGAACGGATCTGTGAAATACATTAGGGATCTTAAAATTCCCAGGGACTTTAATTCTAAAGGAAACTCGATTGATTATCTCCAGAGTAGGAAATGGTTCGGCAAACCTGGGGGCGAGCTTAAAGCAGTTCACTTTGAGTTTGAAATTTTGGGGGGAAACCCACACCAAGTCTCCAACCTTCAAATCCCCCCCGAGACAGGCATTTGTCAGCAGCAACCTTCTGTTTGAAAACTGCCTTTTGGAGTTGCCGACGAATTGCCTCCCACACCCCCTTCAGTCTACTAGTGGTCTCAGAAACCCCCAGAATATTTTCACAACCCTTAAGGAAAGCCGGGGAACTGGGATGAAACCCAAAATTACTGAAGAAGGGGGGTGTACCCAGAAACTCATGATGCCTATTATTAAGGGCAAACTCAGCAAACGGTAGATACATCCCCCAATCAAGTTGGTTATCTGAACAGAAACACCTAAGATATGTCTCCAATGATTGGTTGGTTCATTCCGCGAGACTGTTCGACTGAGGATGATATGCTGATGAGAAACACAACTCCATCCCAATACGCCCACAAAAGGCTTTCCAAAACCTGAAAATTAACTGTGTGCCTCTGTCGGACACAATGTTACAAGGAACCCCATGCAGCCTGACAACATTATTGATGAACACATTGACCATATCCTGGGATGAAGGCAACCGAGGAAGAGGGATGAGATGACACTGAAGGAAAAACCGATCCACAGTAACCCAGATAACGGTCATGCCTTCAGAGATGGGGAGATCAGTAATGAAATCCATTGAGATGTGCGACCAGGGCCGGTCCGGCATGGGGAGGGGAAGGAGCTTCCCAGTCTGAGCGGACCGAGGTACCTTACTCCTGGCACACACTTCACATGAACGTACAAACTCCCCAACATCCTGCCCCAAGGAAGGCCACCAAACCCCCCGCTTAACCAGATGTGTCGTCACTTTTACCCCTGGATGACCAGCCAGGACAGAATTATGGCAACTCTGAATAATGCAGAGTCTCATATTAACTAGTACAAACAACTTATCCTTCGGGTGTCTGTGGGAGCCAGATGTTGCAACTTCATCACCTCCCATTTAACGTTCGTGGACGCGAACACCATTCCCGGGGAAAGAATAGGGGGTGGACTAGCCTTTTCTCGCTGGACAGGGCACAGACTCCTGGATAGAGCACCTGCTCGAATGTTTTTTGACCCAGGAATAAATGAAATAGAAAATCTAAATTGTGAAAAAAACAAGGCCTGCCTGGGGTTAAGCCTTTTAGCATTTTCCAGGTAAATTAAGTTCTTATGGTCAGTAAGAACCACAAACAGATGTCTGGCCCCCTCCAAGAAATGTCTCCACTCCTCAAGGGCCAATTTAATGGCGAATAACTCCCTGTTACCAGTATCATAGTTTAATTCTGCGGTTAAGAACTTTCTAGAGAAGAAAGCACAAGGTCGGAGGTGCTTGAGGGAAGAGGACCCCTGGGACACCTCCCCCACCCCGAACTCTGAAGCATCCACCTCAACCATAAATGGCCTGTCTAGGTCAGGTTGCACCAGGATAGGGGCAGACACAAAAGCCTCCTTGTGGCTGGAAAATGCCGAAACAGCATCAGCCCCCCACCTAGACACTTCTCCCCTTTTTCAAGGCAGAGGGGTCCCAGGAATCAATTGAATATCACAATCATAGGGTCGATGAGGTGGTAAAATCAAACTTCCCCCGTCCGAAAACACCTCAGGAAACTCCTTTATGTACCACGGGACCTGTGTAGAGGAGCATCTAATTTGACTGGTCTTTTGAATACATTTACCCTGACACTCCTTACTCCAACTAGTAACATCCCTTCTGACTCAATCAATACAGGGATTATGCTGTCTCAGCCAGGGCAGACCCTAAACCACAGAGGCAGGGAGGGAATGAATAACCCAGAAGGTAATCTCTTCTTTGTGAAGACACCCCACCTGCAGGTATATTGGTCTGTCAGTAACCGCCTCAACACTCTGGGCAAGAAACAAACCGTCAAGTGAGGTGAGTCTAATACCTGACTCTAAGGCTGTAAGGGGCACCCCCAGATCCTTGACTATGGCAGAGTCCAAAAAATTAACCTCAGCCCCGCAGTCAACAAATGCACGCCCCTTTATCTGGAAAGCAATCATTGTAGGAAAAAAACACTTTTTTAAATAGGGGTACCTGGGCACCTAGTTGGGGAGTCCATGCTCCAACTAGGCGTGGTAATTTCTCAACTGCTCCAGACGAGGGCAATCCTGCACCAGATGTTTAGGTGACCCACAGAGCAGACACTATCTCCATTCCTAGCGATATCACCATACATCAAGCGAAAGAGTGGTCTTTCCCAGGGTCATGGCAGTTTCCAGACTTTGCGGCGGAAAGTGGTGCACCAACACGTCCTTGAGGGAATCCGTTAACCCACTCAGAAAATAACTCTGCAAGGCCACATCATTCCACCCTGTTTCAATGGCCTAACGCCTGAACAGAAAATCGCCCTGATAGAGTGATCTAAGGTTATACTCTGCAATGGTAGTTCTATCTGGTTCATCATAAATGAGGCCCAGTGCCCTAAAAAATTCCTCAATGGAATTACGATCTGGAGGATCCTCAGCTAAGGTGAAGGCCCATGTCTGGGGGTCCTCCCCAAGTAGGGAAATGACTTAGTCCACCCGAGTCTTCTCATTGCCCGAGGAAGTGGGTCGAAGTAAGAAATATAGCTTGCAGCTCTCACGAAAATTAGAAAACTGCTTGCGATCCCCAGAAAAAAAATCAGGTAGGGAAACCTTAGGCTTAGAAGATGTCCCTCCCCTAACCCGGGACTTAACAAGGGCTGAGTTGAGGCTGCTGGAGTTAACTGGGCCAAAGCCTGAGTATGGTGCCCCACAGTCATAGCTAGATCCTGAAACATATTTAATAGACTATACATCTGATCACCCAGCTGCTTAGCAGGATCCATAGATTTGGCTGATTATTCTAATGCCAATGTAATGATAGAGCCAAACTGACGGCCAGCAAACACGGCGTACCAGACACACTTTGCGCAATCCGTCACACCAGCCGCAGTTAGGCAAAACCCCAAAGTAAATACTGTGACACTATGCAATGGTCAATAGGGAAACACGAGAATGGTCAGCAAATGTAAGCCAGGGCACAAGAACCAGAAGACAACCAAAAACAAAGCCAGAGTCAATAACCAGAGAAACCACTCACCAGATAGCTTCAGATCCAGAACCAGGAACTAACTGAATCATCAGAAGTAAAGGAAGGAAAAGACCAGGTTTAAATATCCCTCCACAGATCACCTGACACTGCTGAGGTCACAGCAAATCTCCACCCCCAGACCAGGGAAGCACAGTGAGGGCTGAGAGTGTGCAGAGGAAGGAACCTCCTAACCCCGGGACCCCTAACCAGTGTCAGCGCTGGGAATGACATTGTCCCGTCTCCCAGCAGTACCAAGATCCGTAGTGGATCTCACAGAGTGACGCATGCACGTAAATCACAAATCTTTACTCGCTCCGCCCTCCAGGGGCGACACCCTATGGCCAGCGAGGGGTGAGGGATGTCCTGCCGGAGGGCCGGAGACCACCTGGGAGAATGAGAGAGACGTCTTTGTTTGGTGACATGCTTCTGGCGAGACTGCGTCTGTCTCCCTTGCTGCCTGACACTTCTGTTCATAAAAAGTTCTATTTCTCCAATTATAATTTTTCTTGGCATTTATTTTCCATAAATTCCTAGCATTTAAAATCTATTAAAAGCATTGTTTAAGTGATGAAATTTAGATTTAGAATGTTTAAAAATCTGTTTATACCTACAAAAGCATCAAAAATGTAAAGAAATGTTGAAGGAGCTAATTTCAACAGCTTTTGCAGTAATTGCTCCTCTCTTTACTTTAAGAGATACTTGTTTAAGTTAAAGATTTTTGTCCTATTTTTATGTCTTTATATTCTGAGCGTTTTCTCTCTGTTCTCTTTTCTGTTTTCTTTTTCTTTTTTGAAAAAAAATCCTTTTTTCTTTTGGCTTTTCGAATGCTCTGTGGAGCATTTTCCTCTGCCCCTTTTCCGTTCATCTTCTAATTTTTCAAATCTATTCCCCTGGTATTGAACATACAGTATAGCCTCCTGTCTATCTTTACATATTTTCACTATACAGGTGATAGAGACTCTTGGCCTTTATGGGCTATCCTCAACTTGTCTTACTTCTATTCTTTAATGTTGTGAAATGTGAACCGTGATATACTTTACGTGTTTCAGAAATTATGTTTAGAGCACAATGACTGTTAATGGTTGCACTTATGACTGCCTGCAGGTGAGGATATAGCAAATGTGAAGATTTGCTCTGGTAGGCAGGGTAAGCAGACGCAGAACAGAGGCAAAAACAACAGTTTGTAAAACAAAACTTCAGTGTATATTTACACACAAGGCAAACGTAAAGCAACATTTCTCAGTCTTAGGCCTCTTTCACACTTGCGTTGTCCGGATCCGGCGTGTACTCCACTTGCCGGAATTGCACGCCGGATCCGGAAAAACGCAAGTGAACTGAAAGCATTTGAAGACGGATCCGTCTTCAAAATGCTTTCAGTGTTACTATGGCAGCCAGGACGCTATTAAAGGTCCTGGTTGCCATAGTAGTAGTGGGAAGCGGGGGAGCGGTATACTTACAGTCCGTGCGGCTCCCGGGGCGCTCCAGAATGACGTCAGAGCGCCCCATGCGCATGGATGACGTGCCATGCGATCAAGTCATCCATGCGCGCGGGGCGCCCTGACGTCACTCTGGAGCGCCCCGGGAGCCGCACGGACTGTAAGTATGCTGCTCCCCCCTCCCCACTACACTTTACCATGGCTGCCAGGACTTTAGCGTCCCGGCAGCCATGGTAACCATTCAGAAAAAGCTAAACGTCGGATCCGGCAATGCGCCGAAACGACGTTTAGCTTAAGGCCGGATCCGGATCAATGCCTTTCAATGAGCATTCATTCCGGATCCGGCCTTGCGGCAAGTCTTCGTGATTTTTGGCCCGGAGCAAAAAGCGCAGCATGCTGCGGTATTTTCTCCGGCCAAAAAACGTTCCGGTCCGGAACTGAAGACATCCTGATGCATCCTGAACGAATTTCTCTCCATTCAGAATGCATTAGGATAAAACTGATCAGGATTCTTCCGGCATAGAGCCCCGACGACGGAACTCTATGCCGGAAGAAAAGAACGCAGGTGTGAAAGAGCCCTTAGTGTTCGTTCACACAAAGGAAAGTCAAAAGCACAAAACATTCTCCTTGTTAGCAGGTTTTCCCAGCGGTCCACAGCAGGCTTTAGGGGGCCTGTTACCCCTTATGCGGCTCTCAGCCCTCTAGCACGGCACCATGCCTCAGATCCCAAAACAGAGACACAGATTCTGAGCCCAGCTGCCTATTTAAAGGACAGCCAGGTGCTGCCAAAACCCGGACCGGCACTTAATCTCCGGTCCGGTATTTGATCTCACCTAGCTGGAAATCAGCCCAGCCGCCCATGTTGGGAGGAAAATACCTGCCTTCCCAAACAAAACTGCTTGCTATGTCACACAAACTAAAAGGATAAGAAGTGTAAATAGAGATAATGAACAAATAAAAAATATGGCATAATGACTGGTTATTGTGGCCAGTAAACTGAGCAGTATAAAGCGAGTCTTATAAGGACACAGAAACTTCAGTATAGCTATGGAATCTATTTAAGAGGTTTTACAAAAATGGTGGGGGGGGGGGGTTCCTTAGAAGTAGCCCCGGCTGAACACAAAAGTGAAGGTGCATCAAGCAGTTCAAACAGTCCTGTGTGATGTCACACTTGTATAACAGAGGTCTGCAAACCAAAACTTACTCTGCTCCTGCGCATTTCAGAATGCACTGATTCCTTCATCGTTGGAGTTGTCCTTTCTGAACTTTAAAGGAGTTGTATAAGAATGGAGGGGGGTTGGGGTGGCAAATTCCACCACTTAGCCAGACCTGTAAAGAAAAGATTACTTACCTGCTTCCCAGCACTGGCTTCCTGCTCCTTCTTCTCCAGGCCTGTGATGCCCAGCTGTGCATCCTCAGTGTTAACATCCGTTTTGACATTGCCGCAGCTAATAACTTGCCACAGCCTCAGGAATGCATGTATATAGTTGGCAGTGATTGGGAAGAACTGTTCCTCATTCCTAATTACTACCTGCTCTGTTGGCTTGGTCTATGTCTGTGACTATCTTGTAAGACATGAGATTCCTAAAAGATAGCATCAATATACAGTCCTAATCAAAAGTTTAAGACCACTTGAAAAATGGCAAAAAATCATATTTAGCATGGCTGGATCTTAACAAGGTTCCAAGTAGAGCTTCAACATGCAACAAGATGAAATGGGTTGAGACTAAACATTTTTTCATTCAATTTAATGAAAACAACGAATAAACTGAAACAGGCTGTTTTTCAGCTGATCAAAAGTTTAGGACCACACCTCCCAAAAAAAACGAACCCCCCCCCCCCAAAACAGAAATCCAACTTCCAAACATGAACTCAGTAATCAGTAGCTCCGCCGTTATTGTTTACTACTTCAAAAATTTGTTTTGGCATGCTTGATGCAAGCGTTTCCATGAGGTGAGTGGGAACATTTCTCCAAGTGGTGAATACGGCCGCACAAAGGCCATCTACTGTCTGGAACTGTTGTCCATCTTTGTAAACTTCCCTTGCCATCCATACCCAAAGGTTCTCAATTGGATTTAGATCAGGGGAACTCGCAGGATGGGCCAAAAGAGTGATGTTATTCTCCTGGAAGAAGTCCCTTGTTCTGCGGGCATTGTGTACTGTAGTGTTGTCCTGTTGAAAAACCCAGTCGTTACCACACAGACGAGGGCCCTCAGTCATGAGGAATGCTCTCTACTTCCTGAAGCTCCATTGTTCCACTGAAGTAAAAAGCACCCCAGACCATTATTACGCCCCCTCCACTGTGGCGTGTAGAAAACATCTCAGGTGGGAACTGCTTGTCATGCCAGTAACGTTGGAAACTATCAGGACCATCAAGGTTACATTTATTCTCATCAAAGAGTAAAACTTTCGTCCACCTTTGAATGTCCCATGTTTGGTGCTCTCTTGCAAAGTCCAAACGAGCAGTTCTGTGGCATTCAAGGAGACGAGGTCTTTGAAGACATTTTTTGTTTTTGAAGCCCTTTAGTCTCAGATGCCGTCTGATGGTTATGGGTCTGCAGTCAGCACCAGTAAGGGCCTTAATTTGGGTCGAGGATCGTCCAGTGTCTTGACGGACAGCCAATTGGATCCTCCGGCTCAGTGCTGATGAAATTTTTTTGGGTCTTCCACTTCCCTCAGTATCATTTAAGAAATTCCAAATGACTGTCTTACTGCGTCCCAACTCAGCAGCGATGGCGCGCTGTGAGAGACCCTGCTTATGCAGTTCAACAACCCGACCATGTTCAAAAAGGAAGAGTTTTTTTGCCTTTGCCATCACAACGTGTGACTACCTGACAGAAAATGACAATGAATCCACATCTTTGCACAGATTTGGCCTTTTAAAGACATGTGGTCCTAAAATTTTGATCAGCTGAAAAATAGCCTGTTTCAGTTTAATCGTTATTTTCAATTAATTGAATGCTCAAAAAATGTTTTGTCTCACTCTCACTTCTTCTTGTTGCATGTTGAAGCTCTACTTGGAACCTTGTTAAGATCCAACAATGTAAAATATGATTTTTTGCCATTTTTTAAGTGGTCTTAAACTTTTTATTAGGACTGTATTTCTCTCATCTTGGGAGTCTGTTAGCAGTTATGACCATGCTAAACTGCTAACAGCACTAAGTGAGGCTGGGGAGAGCAGTACAAAATTATCTTTTGTGGGGCTTTTCTCATCCGGAGTAGCGTGAATATGAAGTTTTAGTCAGCCAGATTTTGCTCCAGCAAGAATCCAGGGTGAGGAATAATTGGAAATTTCTTTCTGCATTGACCTTCTTCACAGTCCCTTCCTTCTGTTGTGCAGTAAATAAGGAAAATATGAGATCTGATGAAGGTGCAGGTCTGGCACTGAAACATGTCACCTGTTTTATACTATAATTAAGATATCAATCAAAATACATAGACATCTGTGAACTTATCTGGTTCCGCTGCTGCATCCCGCATTTTTATTCTTCACTGCATCCTTGGTCTGCCCTGCTGTGCCTGGCTGCAACAGATTCTATTTACTACTACAGGCCCGCATCGGTTGTAGCACAACTTTCCAAAGTGAGAAGATCTAACCTACAAGCTAGTCGCGGTCCAAAAAGTCCTTCCTATGAAGCGCTGCTCTCCTTTTCTCTTTTTCTGTTCTAAGTGACAAATGTAGTGATCTCCTGCTACAGCTGAGAGGCTGGGAACTTGCTGGAGCAGAATCTGACAGAATAAATGTTCATATTCACACTACTTCTGATGATAAAAGTTCCATTAAATATATGTTTGTACTGCTTTTCTCAAGCTCTACAAACTGCTGTCAGACTCCTTTTTTATATGATTTATTTATTTCAGCAATTTAAAGTAATAAAGACAATAAAACAAGCAAATCTGAAAATTAAAGCATTGCAGAAATTAATCTGGTAAGAGCTTTAGTATGCCTATAAAAATAATTATTTCCTAATGCACATTTATTCAAACGATTACAGCTTTTCATCTTTACTTATTTCAGTAAATAAGTAATCTACTGTAAATGTGGCATTTCAGTGAATCTACTTAGCTTATGGTAACACTTTATTATACAGTGCTTTGCAAAAGTATTCACCCCCCTTGACTTTTTCTGTGTTTTGGTGCCTCACAACCTGGAATTAACATGGATTGTTTGCATCATTTAATTTACAGAACATGCCCAAAACTTTGAAGATGTTTTTTTTTTATTATTGTGAAGCAAACAACAAATAGGAAAAAAATAACAGAAAAAGTCAATGTGCATAACTATTCACCCCCCTAAAGTCAATACTTTGTAGAGCCACCTTTTGCTCCAAGTCGCTTTGGATAAGTCTCTATGAGCTTGCCACATCTTACCACTGGGATTTTTGCCCATTCCTCCTTGCAAAACTGCTCCAGCTCCTTCAAGTTGGATGTTTGCGCTTGTGAACAGCAATCTTTAAATATGACCACAGATTTTCTATTAGATTGAGATCTGGGTTTTGACTAGGCCATTCCAACACATTTACATGTTTCCCCTTAAACCACTCAAGTGTTGCTTTAGCAGTGTTTTTGGGGTCCTTGTCCTGCTGGAAGGTGAACCTCCGTCCTAGCCTCAAATCACACACAGAGTGGTACAGGTTTTGCTCAAGAATATCCCTGCATTTAGCACCATCCATCTTTCCCTCAACTCTGACCAGTTTCCCTGTCCCGACATCCCCCCAACATGATGCTGCCACCACCATGTTTCACTGTGGGGATGGTGTTTTTTGGGTGATGTAATGTGTTGGGTTTGCTCCAGACATAGAGTTTTCTTTAATGGCCAAAATGTTCAATTTTAGTCTCATCAGAGCAGATCACCTTCCTCCATACATTTTGGGAGTCTCCCACATGCCTTTTTTTTGCAAACTCACAACGTGCCTTTTTGTATTTTGCTGAAAGTAATGGCTTTCTTCTGGCCACTCTGCCACAAGCCCAACTCTATGGAACGTACGTCTTATTGTCATCCTATGTACAGATACTCCAGTCTCTGCTGTGGAACTCTGCAGCTCTTCCAGGGTTACCTTTGGTATCTGTTCTGCCTCTCTGATTAATGCCCTCCTTGCACAGTCTGTGAGTTTTGGTGGGCGGCCGTCTCTTGGCAGCTTTGCTGTTGTGCCATGCTCTTTCCATTTGGTTATGATAGATTTGTTGGTGCTCCTGGGGATCATCAAAGATTTGGATATTTTTTTATAACCTAACCCTGACTTCTACTTCTCAAGAACATTGTCCCTTACTTGTTTGGAGAGTTCCTTGGTCTTCATGGCAGTTTTTATGGGCTTCCTAACAAAGGGGTTGAATACATACGCACATGCCAATTTTCTGTTTTCTATTTCTAAATAATAGTTTTATTTATATATTTTTCTTATTTCACTTCACAAACTTAGACTATTGTGTTCTGATCCTACAAATAAAATTCAGATTAACAAAACATTGAACTTAAGGCTGTAATGTAACAAAACACAAAAAAAGTCAAGAGGGTGAATAGTTTTGCAAGGCGCTGTAGGTAATACCATATGTAAGAAACCCTGTCAAATACAAATTATTGCCTCTAACTGTATATACTTAAAGGGGTTGTCTCACTTCAGCAAATGGCATTTATTGCGTAGACACAGTTAATACAAGGCACTTACTAATGTATTGTGATTGTCCATATTGTTCATTTTTCCATCCCATTATACACTGCCCGTTTCCATAGTTATGACAACCCTGTAATCCAGCAGCAGTGGCCATGCTTGCACACTTTAGAAGAAAAAGATCAGGCCTCTCTGGTGACCAGGACTGTGAGAGAGCTCATAGGCCAGTACTTTTTCCTATAGTGTGCAAGCACGGCCACTGGTGCTGGATTGCAGGGTGATCGTAACCATGGTCGTAACCAGCTCTTTCTGGATAACAACCGTTTAACAGAGCTGAGCAAAGAAAATTAGCTTTTCTCCTGAGAGGCCTTGGTTGGGGTCCGATTTCTCCTTATGGAGGACACAGAGTATGCATAATGAGTATCATGAGACAGTCAACGCTGCTCTGGGTTTCTAGGAAAAATATATGAAAATTAGCATATCTTACACCTATTGGCAACAGAAAGGCTTAGGAAAGCTAATTTTAGTATCTTTTCCGGAAAACAAATTATTGCCTGGCCAGCAATACTTTGCACATGTACTGCGCATACTACTGTCCGTAACGAGAAGGAGTACCACCCAGACAAAGCATATATATTGCCCATAAACCTAAAGTAGCATACTAGTCTCTCTCTCTCTGTCCCCTCTCCCATGTTCCCATTACACTGCGCAACAACAAAATGCTTTTCGTCTGCTACTGGACAACAACTATTTGTCCTATACTAAATCAAGTGTGCGGATTACAAATCCGAAGTCATAATTGTTGTAACACGTCACTAAAGTTTGCTATGCATAAGTATGCCTAAATGAATTAAGCACTTGGAAAGCATCGAATAATTTTGAAGTCTCGTTTTTCAGTTTAAAAGTCTTACTTGAGCAGGGCCCAGTACTGTTAAAAGTGCTTCAGGCATCTGCTTTTGCGTCTGTGCAAAAACCAGCAGCAGTCCCCCATCATGTTGGGATCCCAGCGGCCTTGATACCTGTTCTCCATTGTAGAAATACTGTATCTTTATGGAACCACTCTTCATGTTCGTCACTTACATGTCCCAAATTGGGTAGGAAAAAGTCAAGATGGGAATGTAAGAAATGCACTTTCAATGACATTCGGCAGCCGAGTTGTTCATATGCTGTAAGCATGTTGTCTACTAATTCAGCATAGTTTGCTGCTCGTCTGTTCCCAAGGAAGTTCTGCACTACTAGCACAAATGCATCCCAAGCTGCAAGACGCTTTGTCAGATTCTTGCGCTGATCATAAGTAGTGTATTTGCCACATATGTAGCAGATATTGTCTGGACCGTTAACACATTTGCGTTTATCCATCTTCAGTTTCAAAACTGATAGCACTATAACAGATCACTTTATCAGCTTGCCTTATATACTTGCTGCTGACATCAGCCTGAGTGCATCCAAACAGGTCTGGACATGTCCGTTGGAATATCTCCAATATAATGCATTAATATCATAACTGAATAGGCTTTGCATGTATAACTTAAAATCTAGACGTGTCAGGCAAATTCTGAGTTCATATTTGGAATCAGCATGCTCATTTTAGTATAAATCATATGTTTTTCTCTCAGCAGAAAAATCATTGTTGCACGGTGTTATCCTAAGAATAGGTCACCAATATTATACTCCCAGAAAATCCCTTTAATTTTCAGTTTTGGTCTGCAATTCTTTTTAAAAACAGTACCAGCTCACATTACTGGACTTTACCTTAAAAAAGTAACCTATGTTCAGTTCACTTTTTAACTTTTATAAGCGCTGCCGTCTTCCTTTTAAAAAACAAAACACCCAGCTGCCAGGCCTTTCCAGAATCTACTGGAATTATATAATTGATGTACTATGAAGATAATAATCAGATCTGGCATAGTATGGCATCACAAGGTCTGGGCAAACTCAAATGACTTTTTCAGAATCAACCTTAACAATTCTAGAAACATATTTGTACATTAATAATATATGTGCGCAACCAACGATATACTGTCAGCTGGATGAAAATATAAGAGCAGATTTTCCTGAAAATACATAGATTTTTCTTGATGAGATTAATGTTGACATTAAATTGCTTAGAGAAGTTCACAGCTAACAATACAATAAAGCCACGTTTATTGCTTGGCACAGAAAAAAAATGGCTATTCTGACATAATTGATACAAACCAGTGTCAAGATGAACATTTTGTCATCTGTTAAATCTCATTTATATAAATGAGATCTGACAACTTTTTTTTTTTTTTCTTTCACAAATTAGAAAAAATGGCTGTGATAAAAGGTCCTGCTAATTTGGGGTCCAGATTTCACAAATTTAGAGTGGTGAAGGGGAGATCGTTTTGAACATTTTTATCTGCAGAGCGATAAGGATGCAGTGCTAAATCAAAGGATGCTGATACCCCAGTGAAACACGCTGTAGGATTTCCTGTGACCTGAATGTTTAACGCACAGCACACTACGAGATTACACATAGGGGCAGCGACCGTGGACTGCAGTTACACTGTCTTATTTAATTTATTCTGATGGTAATGACAGACCTACTGTCTGGTAGATGCACAATGCAGGGCATGCATTCACACAACCGTATGAAATAGTCCGTATCCGTTACGCAATTTGTCGGAACAGGTGCGGACCCATTCATTTCAAATGGGCCGCAAAAGAAGCAGACAGCACACCGCGTGCTGTCCGGATCCGTTGTTCCGTCCTGCGGCCCCGCAAAAAAAATAGAGCATGTCCTATTCTTGTCCGCAATTGTGGTCAAGAATAGGTATTTTCCATCATAATGCCGACCATGTGCGGAACGCACACAGACTGGTATTCGTAGTTCTTTTAGGCCAAAGAATACATGGAGCAGTTGTTCGTGTTTTTGTTCAACGGGTTCGGCCGAACTTCAGAAAAAAGTTCAAGTTCAGGACCCGAACTTGACCCGAACCCGACCCCATGGAAATAAATGGGGACCCGAACTTTTGAGCACTAAAATGGCTGTAGAAATGTCATGGAAAGGGCTAGAGGGCTGCGAATGGCATCAAAATGTGGTTAAGAGAATGGTAACTGCTCTGCAAACAAATGTTGATAGGGAAATGACTTTAAATAATATAAAATACATAAAAAAAATAATAATAATCTTGATCTAGGAGGACGAGGTCCATATGGAGTAGGAGGTTGAGGAGGCGGTGGATGTAGCGGTGTAGGTGGAAGCGGCGGTGGAGGAGGAGGAGGTAGCCTACACTGCTTTTTGGTTTTAAATTTATTTATATTTTTTTAAATTAGGGTACACCCCAAAACATTGGGAAATATAACCTGTGATAACCCCCTCCAGTCGTGCTAAACACATGTTCAGACAATACACTGGCTGCAGGGCAGGCCAGCACCTCCAAGGGGTAAAGGGCAAGCTCAGGAAATGTGCCCAATTTGGAGACCCAGAAGTTGCAGGGGCTGACCCCTGTCAGTCAGTTCGTGTAGGCGTGTGCATACTTACTGGCCCACCATGTCGCACGTTCATGATCCAATTTGATATCTGCTCTACCAACTTTCGATGTTCTTTTATGCGCCTACCATGGTAACCACAGGTGGCGGGGAATCAGGGTTCCAGGCCGGAGAGGGAGCGTGAGAGGGAGCGTGAGAAAGAGAAACCACATCCAAGGGAGGATTATTTTTTTTCAAATTTAAAATTATAGAGCGGAACTATGTGACAAAGTATTAAAGCGCAAAAGTGGGACAACTTTTGAAAGTTTAAGCATTGAATGAAAGGATGTGTCGCGCATGAATTAATGAAGAATTTCTTAAATTTTATTCCCTGTCAACTATGCAGAGAAGGGGTTTCTATCCGGCAAAATGTGAAAAATGTCACCTGACAATGTAATTGACGATTTTTTTAAATTTATGTTCCTGTCACCTATGTTGAGGTGCCCCAGTGCCATCCACCATCCATTTGGATATTTTCTCTATCAACTTTCAATGTTCTTTTCTGAGCCTACCATGTTGATCGGTTATCGGCGAATCAGGGTTCCATTCCGGAGAGGGAGCATGAGAAAAAGAGACCAAATTTAAGGGAGATAAATTTATAAAAAGTTTTGGGGATTGAGCGGAAATATGGGAAAAGTTATTGAGGCGCAAATGTGAGCCAAATTACAGAAGCGCGAATGTGGGCCAAATGAGTAAAGCGGAAATGTGGGACAAATTATTGACGTGCAAATGTGGGCCAAATGAGTAAAGCGGAAATGTGGGACAAATTATTGAAGCGCAAATGTAGTACAACTTGTTAAAGTTTAAGCATTTAATGAAAGGAGGTGGCGCGCATCAAAGAAGGATTTCTGAAATTTTATTCCCTGTCACCTATGCAAAGCAGGGGTTTATTCACGGCTAAAATTGTAAAATGTCAACCCATGAATGTAACAGAAAAATTACTGAAATTTATTAACATGTCTACTTGGTAGAGCAGGGGTCTATGAAAGAAATAAAAAGTTTATTGTCACCTGAAAATGTAAGAGAAAAATTATTGAAATTTATTAAGCTGTCAACCTGTCTACTAGGTATAGCAGTGCTACTTCACATCCTAAAATTGGTGATTTTCACCCGAAAATGTAACTGACAATTTTTTTTATTTTTTTTTAACCTGTCTACTAGGTATAATTGTGGTACATCACACCCAAAAATTGCTGAATTTCACCAGAAAAGGTAACTGACAATTTGTTTATTTTTACCTGTCTACTAAGTATAGCAATAGTACTTCACACCCAAAAATTGGTGAATTTCACCAGAAAAAAACTGACAACATTTTTTTTTAACCTGTCTACTAGGTATAGCAGTGGTACTTCACACCCAAAAATTGGTGAATTTCACCAGAAAATGTAACTGACAATTTATTCAATTTTTTTACCGGTCTAATAGGTATAATTGTGGTACATCACACCCAAAAATTGCTGAATTTCACCAGAAAATGTAACTGACAAAGTAGTGAAATGACTATGAAAATTTTATTTATGAGGTGGAGTTCCATATGGAGTAGGAGTTTGAGGAGGCGGTGGACATAGTGGTGTAGGTGGAAGCGGCGGTGGAGGAGGACGAGGAAGCAAACACTGGTTTTTTGTTAAATTTTTTTTTTTTTTATTAGGGTACACTCCAAAAGAGTGTAAAATATCCAAAATACAAGAATGAGCAATTGCGCTGCAATATAACAATGGCTGGTTAAGGCCGGTATACATGTCTATTCTGCAAAAGGTACGGACAAGGGGATCCATGCCTGGTTCATTTTAATGAACATGAGCTTGTCCACATTGGCTGTGGACAGGCTGCTGCGCTTGTCTGTGATGACGCCCCCTGCCGTGCTAGACACACGTTCAGATAATACACTGGCTGCAGGCAGGCCAGCACTTCCAAGGTGTAAAGGGCAAGCTCAGGCCATGTGCCCAATTTGGAGACCAATAAGTTGAAGGGGGCAGACCCGTCATTCAGTACAAGTAGGCGTGTGCACACATACTGCTCCACCATGTTGGTGAAATGCTGCCTCCTGCTAAAACGTTCCATATCAGCTGGTGGTGCTGGTTGTTGTGGTGTGCTGACAAAGCTTTTCCACATTTCGGCCATGCTAACCCTGCCTTCTGAGGTGCTGGCGATGCCCCAGCTGCGTTGGCGACCTCTTCCTCGTCCTCTGCCTTCGCCTTGTGCTTTCACTGTGCCCCAGCTGTCAGGTGAGAATGCCACCAGCAGCGCATATACCAACGTGTGCTTGTACTCGCGCATCTTACGATCACGCTCCAGTGAGGGAATTAAGGACGGTACGTTGTCCTTGTAACGGCGATCCAGCAGCGTGGCCACCCAGTAATCAGCACAAGTTAGAATGTGGGCAACTCGGCGGTCATTGCGGAGACACTGCAGCATGTAATCGCTCATGTGTGCCAGGCTGCCCAGAGACAACGAAAAGCTGTCCTCTGTGGGAGGTGTATCGTCTGTGTCCTCTGTATCCCCCCAGCCATACACCAGTGATGGCCATGAGGTGGTCTTGGTGCCACCCTTCTGTGAACATGGTTCCTCCTCCTCCATCTCCTCCTCCTCATCCTCCACCTCGTCATCCTCCAGAACTGTGCCCTGGCTGGACAATTGTGTACCTGGCGTTTGTGGGTGCAGGAACCCACCCTCGGAACCACTTGTGAATGACTGGCCGGAAACCCTACAAAATGATCCCTCTTCCTCCTCCTCTTGTGCCACATCCTCTTCCATCATCGCCAGCAGTGTTTTTTCAAGGAGACAAAGAAGTGGGATAGTTACGCTGAGAACGGCGTTATCAGCACTGGCCATGTTGGTGGAGTACTCGAAACAGCGCAACAAGGAACACAGGTCTCACTTGGAGGCCCAGTCATTGGTGGTGAAGTAGTGCTGTTCCGCAGAGCGACTCACCCATGCATGCTGCAGCTGAAACTCCACTATCGCCTGCTGCTGCTCGCACAGTATGGCCAGCATGTGCAAGGTGGAGTTCCACCTTGTGTGCACATCGCATATGAGGCGGTAAACGGGAAGGCCAAAGTTACGCTGCGGCTCTGATAGGCGAGCAGCAGCAGGGTGAGAACGCCGAAAGCGCGCACAGACGGCCCGCACTTTATGCAGCAGCTCTGACATATCGGGGTAATTTTTAAGGAATCTCTGCACCACCAAATTTAGCACATGCGCCAGGCAAGGGATGTGCGTCAAACCGGCTAGTCCCAGAGCTGCTATGATATTTCGCCCATCGCACACCACCAGGCCGAGCTTGAGGCTCACTGGCATCAACCACTCATCGGTCTGTTGTTTAAGGCCCGTCCACAGCTCCTGCGCGGTGTGGGGTTTGTCCCCCAAACAGATACGTTTTAAAACTGCCTGCTGTCGTTTACCCCTGGCTGTGCTGAAGTTGGTGGTGAAGGTGTTACGCTGACCGGAAGAGGAGCCAGTAGAGAATGATGAAGCGGAGTAGGAGGAGGAAGCAACAGGAGGCAAACTGCTATCCGCCTTAGTGAGGTGCACCTTGCCACAGATGGCGTTGCTTAGTGCACACCTGATTTTGTCCCCTACTTGGTTGTGCAGGGAAGGGATGGCTTGCCTGGAAAAGTAGTGGCAGCTGGGTATGACGTACTGTGGGACAGCCACCGCCATAAGGCCTTTAAAACTATCAGTCTCCATCAGACGGAATGACAGCATTTCAAAGGCCAGTAATTTAGAAATGCTGGCATTCAGGGCTAGGGATCGTGGGTGGGTACTTCCTCTCCAGTGTTTGGGAGAAGGAGAGCTGAACGCTTCCGTGAGACTTTGTAGAGATGCTTGGTGACCCAAGTGGTGGTGTTGCTGGCAGATCCTGTTTGCGGGGTGGAAGGTGGTACTGTCACTCCAGAGGTGGATGAAGAGGCCGAGACTGCAGCAGAAGAGGAAGCAGGAGGAGCTAGAGACCTTTCTTGTTTTTTTGAGGTGTCTACTCCACTGCAGCTCATGCTTAGCACTTAAATGCCTGGTCATGCAGGTTGTGCTCAGGTTGAGAATGTTTATGCCTCTTTCAGGCTCTGATTGCACAGCATGCAAGCCACTCGTGTCGTCAGCACATTGTCTGAAGAACTGCCACGCCAGGGAACTCCTTGGAGCTGGCTTTGGTGTGCTCGGTCCCTTGCTGCAGTGGGCAGTAGCAGGCGTACTGTCTAGAGGACAGCCGCTCCGCTTTTGCACCCTGCTCCCTATTCTGCTGTGCTGGTGGCTCTGTGCGACCACCGTCTCTTCCTCCTAACTACATTGGTCACTCACATGACCTTGATTCCATGAGGGGTCGAGGACCTCGTTGTCATCCACATCATCTTCCACCCAGTCTTCACCCCTGCCCTCCTTGTCAGTCTGCACACTTTCGAAAGCCCCAGCAGTTGGTACCTGTGTTTCGTCATCATCCGAGACGTGCTGCGATGGTCCTTCCATGCACTCATCTTGAAAGATAAGTGGTTGGGCATCGGTGCACTCAATCTCTTCCACTTCTGGGACAGGGCTAGGTGGATCGCCCTGGAAAACCCTGCTAACGGAGTCATCAAAAAGCAGAAGAGACTGCTGCATTACTTGGGGCTCAGACTGCTTGGCTGAATTGCAAGGGGGTGGGGTGAAAGACTGATGGACATGGGCTGCAGGTGCCAACACTGATCTTTCAGCAGGAGACTGGGTGGGAGACAATGTGAAGGAACTGGAGGCACTGTCAGCAACCCAATCTACTATCACCTGTACTTTTTATGGCCTCAACAGTCATAGAGCCGCATTAGGCCTGACCAAATACCGCTGCAGGTTCTGTCGCCCACTCGCACCTGAGGAAGAGGTTTCACTTGTGCCTGTAGCTGGCACAGATCGACCATGTTCTCTCCCTGCAACGTGAGCTCCACCAGCAGCACTACGACTTTCGCCATGTCCCCTATTTGACGCTCTCTTCATATTTCTCGAATTCAGGATCTTGCCATAAATGGGTGTTTAATTAATAGTAGAATAGAACGACCGTACGTACAGGGTGTATCTCACAAGCCCTGAACCAGACTAGGCCTCAATTAAATTTGTTTGCCCAAAATGGCTGTATTTCAAATACCTGAATATACTGTATTTTTCGCCCTATAAGACGCACCGGCCCATAAGACGCACCTAGGTTTTTGGGGAGGAAAATAAGAAAAAAATATTTTTAACCAAAAGGTGTGCTGTGTGTTTGGTGGGTTTGGAACTAATGGTGGTCTGTGGATGCCACTATTAATGGAGATCTGTGGATGACGGACACTGTTATGATCTGTGGATGACTGACACTGTTATGGGGGGATCTGTGGATGATGGACACTGTTATGGGGGGATCTGTGGATGACTGACACTGTTATGGGGGATCTGTGGATGACTGACACTGTTATGGGGGATCTGTGGATGACGGACACTGTTATGGGGGGATCTGTGGATGACGGACACTGTTATGGGGGGATCTGTGGATGACAGACACTGTTATGGGGGGATCTGTGGATGACGGACACTGTTATGAGGGGATCTGTGGATGACGGACACTGTTATGGGGGGATCTCTGATAGACACTGTTATGGGGGGATCTGTGGCTTGCACTGTTACAGGGGGATCTGTGGATGGCACTGTTACAGGGGGGGATCTGTGGATGGCACTGTTAGAGGGGGGATCTGTGGGTGGCACTGTTATATATGTGCCATCCACAGACCCCCCAGCCCATAACAGTGCCATCCACAGACCCCCGCAGCCCATAACTGTGCCATCCACAGATGTCCCCCATAAAAATGTCATCCACAGATCCCCCCCCCCGCCGCTCCAGTATACAAATATAAGATGTCTTATTCAATTAATAGTTATTAAACATGCCCCCAACTCCTAATAGTACCTTACATCCTAACCGCTTCAGTACAATGGAGGCAGACAGGCCGGGCGGCCGGCGGCTCACTCACTGACGTCATTTGCCTGCGCCGCCTGCTTCATTTATAAAGTAGGCGGCGCAGGCACGTGACATCAGGGAGTTACGCTGCCGCCCGCCTGGCCTTCCTGCCTGCATTCTACTGAAGCAGTTAGGATGTAAGGTAATAATAGGAGTGAGGGGGCATGTTTAATAACTATAAATTGAATAAGACATTTTATATTAGTATACCGGAGCGGCGGGGTTATAGTACAGTGACTGCACCGCCCCGCCGCTATTGCCGGCCCCCAGCTCCTCCTCCCAGTCCCTCCCTGAGTCCCCGCTCACTCGTACATCGCAGCTTGCGATGTAAAACTGGCAGCATTCGCCTCATAAGACGCAGGGGCATTTTCCCCCCATTTTGGGGGGAGAAAAAGTGTGTCTTATGGGGCGAAAAATACAGTAACCCCTGTATATAAAGGGTGTATCTCACAATGACATCTGCAGCAAAGGCTGACAATTTTTTTTTTTTTGCCCAAACGGGTGTTTGTTTAATAACCAAATATGACAGCAGTATATAACCCTGGAATTTCAAACTTCTTGATGCTACAAGGGCGGAAAAATTGTGTATTTTGCTCAAAAAAGGGTTTTTTATTAATAGAAGAATATAACCCCTGTACATAAAGGGTGTATCTCACACGCCCTGACCCACACTAGGCCACAATTAAAGATTTGTGCCCAAAATCGCTGAATTCCAAATAACTGAATATAACCCCTGTATTTAAAGGGTGTATCTCACACACCCTGACCCACACTAGGCCGCAAATAAAGATTTATGCCCAAAATGGCTGTATTTCAAATAACTGAATATAACCCCTGTATATAAAGGGTGTTTCTCACACTCCCTGACCCACACTAGGCTGCAATTATAGATTTGTACCCAAAATGGCTGTATTTCAAATAACTGAATATAACCCCTGTATTTGAAGGGTGTATCTCACACGCCCTGACCCACACTAGGCCGCAATTAAAGATTTATGCCCAAAATGGCTGTATTTCAATTAACTGAGTATATACCCTGTATATAAAGGGTATATCTCACAATGACATCTGCAGCAAAGGCTGCCAAATATTTTTTTTTTGCCCAAACGGGTGTTTGTTTAATAGCTGAATATGACAGCAGTATATAACCCTGGAATTTCAAACGTCTTGATGCTGCAAGGGTGGAAAAATTGTGTATTTTGCCCAAAAAAGGTTTTTTATTAATAGAAGAATAGAACCCCTGCATAGAAAGGGTGTATCTCACATGCCCTGACCCACACTAGGCCGCAATTAAAGATTTATGCCCAAAATGGCTGTATTTCAAATAACTGAATATAACCCCTGTATATAAAGGGTGTTTCTCACACGCCCTGACCCACACTAGGCCGCAATTAAAGATTTGTGCCCAAAATGGCTGTATTTGAAATAACTGAATATAACCCCTGTATTTGAAGGGTGTATCTCACACGCCCTGACCAACACTAGGCCGCAATTAAAGATTTGTGCACAAAATGGCTGTATTTCAAATAACTGAATATAACCCCTATATATAAAGGGTGTATCTCACAATGAGATCTGCAGCAAAGGCTGCCAAATAACTTTTTTTTGCCCAAATGGGTGTTTGTTTGATAACTGAATATGACAGCAGTATATAACCCTGGAATTTCAAACGTCTTGATGCTGCAAGGGCGGAAAAATTGTGTATTTTGGTAAAAAAAAGTGTGTCTTTAAAACCCCCAAAAATGATGGCTGTATTTCTAGCTTAAATTGCACACTGACTATTCCAGATGTTGTATATTGCCAAAAGAGTGTTGTTTTTTTTACTAACAGAATATGAAAGCTGTATATATTGAACTTGAATTTCACACTTGCAGATCTGTAAAATAGTGGATTTTGGCAAAAAAAAAAGTGTGTTTTTAAAAACCCAGAAAATTATAGCTGTATTTCTAGCTTAAATTGCACACTGACTAATCCAGATGTTGTATATTGCCAAAAAGTGTGTTTTTTTACTAACAGAATATGAAAGCTGTATATAACATTTGAATTTCACATGTCCAGATGCAGCTAGGGATGTAAAATAGTGTATTTTGCACAAAAAGGGTGTTTTAAAAAAAAAAGAAAATTATGGCTGTATTTCTAGCTTAAATTGCACACTGACTAATCCTGCAAATGCACCAGATGTTGTATATTGCCAAAAAAGGGTGATTTTTTACAACCAGATTATTAGCACAGTTTTCCAAGATTGGATTTCAATGTCACAAAAGATCAGATGCAGTGCTGGTGCACTGAGTTGCATAAAATGGCTGCCGCCCATCTAACTAACAGATGGATAAAAGTAATTTTTTTTTCGGTCACTGGGCTCAGGGCAGGGTAAAAAGATTGTGCCCTGTACCCACACAACTAAATGTATGTCGATCGCTGAGTTAGATTCACGTTCTGAACCAAAGATTCTCTCCTATTCTCTCCCTGAAATCACCAGCCGCATCCTCCCCCTACACTAGTAACAGCAGAGTGACGTGCGGCGCTACATGACTCCAGCTTATATAGAGACTGGGTCACATGCTGCACTGGCCAATCACAGCCATGCCATTAGTAGGCATGTCTGTGATGGCTTCTAAGGTCACAAAGTTAAACGCTTGTTGATTGGCTGCTCTGCAGCCTTTCAAAAAGCGCCGAACACCGAACTCGAACTTTAACTAAAATGTTCGGGTTCGGGTCCGGGGTCCAAAAATCCTAAAGTTCGGTATGAACCCGAACTTTATAGTTCAGGTTCGCTCAACCCTAGTGAACTTCATTCAACTTTAAAGTCCTGAAAGACATTAATTCCATACAGCCTAGAACTGCCACATCTTACAAGACTGTGCCGGAACCATCTAATATTAACCTGGTAATCAGATCTGGCATAGTACAGGATATACAGGATAACAATCTGATATGACTTCTGCAAGTCTGAATCAACTTAGTCTAAAGCATCAAGAACTGGACTAAAACATTAACCCCTTAGTCACCAGCTTCTTTTGGGCCTTAGTGACCTGTAGCCATATGAGATTTTTTTTTGTTTTAGTTTTTTTTTGCTGGACAAGTAACTTACTTATTGACTCTTTCTGTGGGTATGGGGAATATCGATATTGAGTTTTTATGTTATAAATTTTGCACATTTATGGTTCGTCATCAATAGCATTATAACTTTATTCTCTGGGTCAGTACTATTACAGAGATAACAAATCCTGATAGCTTTTTTTTATGTTTTACTATTTTTACATAATAAAATCCTTATTTTTTTATTTGCATCACTACACCCCGGCAAAGACCCATAACTTTTTAAAATTTTATTTCTAGGGAGCTGTGGTGGGCGCTTAATTTTTCCAGGATGACATGTACTTTTCATTGGTATCATTTTGGGGTACATAACATTTTTTGATCGCTTTTTATTTAGTTTTTTGTGGCAATTAAGTAAAAAATAGCAATTCTGATGTTTTTATAGAGTTTTCTCTATGATGTTTTGTCTTACATATCTCTCTGTTACAGTTGTCATAGTTAAAGTCACAGCTGGAGGTCGGTGGAAATAAATTACTAAGACCGGAGGAGAAGGCGGACTTGCCCACTGTGGTTTCCGTGGGGCATATCGCTTTTCATACTCCTGGAAGTGGTTTCTGGTGATAAGAGTTTTGGTGTTTTTGGTAAAAAAAAAAAAAAAGAGATTAAAAAAGATAAATAAAGCTGTGACTCACTCCACAAAACATGTGCCTCTGTCGTTTTGGGTTTAGGAGGGGAAGACATGCGTTAGCGGTTGGGGTTTTTAGTTATCTGCAGTCTGGGCCATTACAGATACTAAATATGTGGATTTGATGTGAGCCATTTTTTCAATTGAAAATCTTTTTTTACTTGGAATTTTTTAAATTTAATAAAAATGTAACTTTTTTATAGCTATTTACTAGACCCACAAGAAACTTTAGTAGGTGATCTTTTGATCGCTTCTATAATTCATTGCTATTGCAATATAAAAGTATTATTCTGTCAGTGCTATACCGACATCCACCAGCAGGCTGTGCCAGAATGCTCTGAGGGCCTTTATTAGGCCCTCGGCCGCCATGCCAAGACATAAGCACCCGGCAATCTCATTCGTGGGGTGCTGATGGGAGACAGAGGGAGCCCGCTCCCTCTACAACCACTTAGATGCCGTGGCTGCTATTGACAGTGGCATAAATGCCCCAGATCGGCGCTTCTGTTGGACTAGACCTTTGGAACAGGAGTCCAGCTTTCATGTTGGGGCCCAGTTCTTATCCTGGGCCTGCCGTAAAAAGGCAGTGCACCAACCTAAGGCCCCTAAGTGACTGCTGTAAAAAGGCGTATTGGTGGTCACTGAGGTTTAATAAAATATCCAATAATTGATATATTGACAGTCTCCAAATGCATGGTTCTTTCTTTTGATTTCCACTGGGATCCTTTTGTAGCATTATTATCCCTGGGTATTGATGATAAGCTCATTTCAGATCTTATTGTTCTAACTCATATTTTGTCTTTGACAGCTCAGTGGAGTGTGTCCTTTCTCAGGGGGGCATGTCCTTTCTACTGCAGATTTCTCTGCCCTTAACTGTCACAGCTTCTACCAGTAGATACGCCTGCGACAGGTGAAGGATAGGTCTGAGCCTGTGTGGCCATCTCAGTAGGTGGACGTTCACATTACTATACATATGAACCACAAGGGGGATATCTCACAACTGGAGCACTCTTTAAAAAAAATAAAGTAAATGATAAAAATAACTAGTTTCTCATACTGAATTATTTTAAAATATAACATGTTATGGTGGGTCAATCCCTTTAAGGGCCATTCAGGCCATGTTTGCAGTGTACATATGGTGCATGCAAGTTCCTTTTGGCCACCATCAGGCTGGCATACATAGAAATAGTTTTTCTGTACAGAATAATGTAGTTAATTCTATACAGAGGCATCCCCCCCAAAAAATGAGGTTTACATCTAGAAGTCCAAATCCCAAAAACATTGCTGTATTTGTGTTTCGGATCACATGGACCCACAATACAGCCCTCATTGCCTGCTAAGGGCAAAAACTGTAACTTCTTGTCTCAAAGTGTACAATTGAATTTTTTTAAATAAATCAATGAATGTATAAAAACTATGAATCACCACTACAAAAAAATAAATAAAAAAATATCAGGTACCAGGTTACATTTCTTGGTACCATTAATAACAGATAAAGCAATTTACCATCACAACCCTTTTTAGCCGTATCTGTGGATAATCGTGAAGCCGGCTGAAAGTTAGAATATTTAAATGATATCATCATTAGAATAAAAAGAGCAGCGGGGCTGGAAGCTCTAATGAGTCTGTCAGGTTTCAGTTTAACAGTCAACAATGTTTCTGACATCTGTTCCCGAATATCGGATTCTTGGCATTGGTTCCTGCACATGCTTTATAATACATTTACAAAATCTGTCGGTTTGTATGGCTTCTGTCTACATTATAATAACATTTCTCCAGTGAATTGATGCAAAAATAATCATCGAAGTGAGAAGACCGAAGAGCGGGCAGATGGCTAGCAATGGTTGTAAATATGCCTCCTTATTCTGAGACGTATCGTATGAGGATGGAGAAGTTGGGTTTTAGAAGTTATGCAACAGAGATTGTCTAGTCCATGATGGAGGTGCCAATAAACACCAACACCGACTGGCCTCCTTATGTGGTCAGTTAAGTGAAATAGGTTAAGGACCATGCTGTGCACATCCTAACCAAGATATCATTGACTTTTCACAGTCTATTGGCTAGGCATGTACCCCTGCTTGCTGGCTTTTAGGGGGCTCCATCAACTATACCTGAGCCAAAGACAGAGATATATCAGCAAACTGAAGATTTACTCCAGGTGAAAGGAATGTCTGTTTAAAGGTGTTTTCTGGGATATAGTATCAATAGCCTATCCTCAGGAAAAATTACCAATGAGAGATTGGCAGGGGTCTGAAGATGCCGACGCAGGGAAAGGTCCGACAGTCACTACGCCTGCGCCGAATACAGAAGCGCCCGGCGCAGGCGCAAGAATTTGGCCGAGCTGGAGCGAAGTAGGCTGTCAATCTAGACGAGAGGGACAGGCTGGGGGGATGAGATGTGCGGCAGACATGGTGAGTAGACAGAAGCTCTAGGTGCTGAAAAGACGCCCACATAGCACCTAGAGGCTCATTTGCATATCAATAAAAGTACGTTTTTAAGGTTAACCGGAGCAGACAAAGGTAATACAAGAACACGGTTAGGTACAGCAGACACTAGCAGATCGCTAGTGTCAGACAGCTAAATAGGTCAAAATCTGGTGGTAGAAACCCTTTAATACAAGAAAAAGCTGTAATAAATGCAATAGTATCACCATAGCATATTTGCAATACATATCTGAATCAAATGCAAATACTAATTTAATTATTAGAAAGCTGGAATGTCCTTTAGGTCTTCGCCTGTTTGAAAAAAAAAAAAAAAAAAACAACGCACTATAACTCAGCAATCATCTACGATAGATGGCAATGATGCATTCCTGCCTATGATATACCATCATGGCTGAGCAGCCTAACAGGAAAAACTCCCCAACATGTATACGTAAGTGCCAGAGCATAGTGTGTAGAGAGGCCCTGCACCCCCACACCCCTAGGCAGCTCTGCAAGTGGAGACAACCAGCACTGCTCACATCCTAGGACAGATTGCTGGCGGACATTTTAAATAATTCACATGTAAAACCCCTTTAAGGTCTAGTGACATTTTTTCGCCTGTGTTGCAGCTTTCATAACTTTTTGAAAAAAAAATCTTCAATTTAGCTGTATGAGACCTTGAATGTTGCAGGATGAGTTGTATATTTTTAGGAACCATTTCAGGGTACATTTAATGTATTAAATAATATTTATTTTACTTTTAGGGGGGAAGATTGAAAAAAAAACTAGCAATTTTTGGATCAGTACAGTTATGATATAATACAGCTTTTATTATGTGTGAGGCAGTGACAGGTCTCATATATGATGAGGGAAGATAGGTTTTCTGCACCATTCTAGGAGACACATATTAGGCTACTTTCACACTCGCGTTTTGTGCGGATCCATCATGGACGGATCCGTTCAGATAGTACAACCGTCTGCATCAGTTCAGAACGGATACGTTTGTATTATCTTTAACATAACCAAGACGGATCCGTTTTCTATTGTGCCAGATTGTGTCAGTGAAAACTGATCCGTCCCCATTGACTTACATTGTGTGCCAGGACGGATCCGTTTGGCTCAGTTTCATCAGATGGACACCAAAACGCTGCAAGCAGCGTTTTGGTGTCCGTCTCCAAAGCGGAATGGAGACTGAACGGATGCAAACTGATGCATTCTGAGCGGATCCTTTTCCATTCAGAATGCATTAGTATTCAAACTGATCCGTTTTGGACCGTTTCTGAGAGCCCTGAACGGATCTCACAAACGGAAAGCCAAAACGCGAGTGTGAAAGTAGCTTTAGAGGAGGGTGTTCACCTGACCTGAGGTGAGGCCAGGTGCAATATACACTCGGTGATAAAGCAATCCTCAGTGTGTGGAGTTGGGCCCCAGGGAACAGACCTGCAGAGGGCCTGTGTGGTCCCAGCCAGGAGGGATGGGCGGCCACAAAGCTGAGGAAGCCTGAGTTTGGGGGGACCCAGCAACGCCTGGAGAAGAGAGGTGTCGCACGGTCAAAGTCAGAAGGACTGCTGGACTATATCCCCCCAAGGTATTTTGCTGCTTCCACCAGGAGGACTGGTGGGTTGCACTGGTCACAGCTAGGAGGCTGTCTGACCGAAGCCAAATACCGCAGTGAGAACTCTGTCATTGCCGACCCCTGAGAGAGAGCAATCCCTTACATATGTTATAATGCTTGTTATGCTTCCATAATAGAAGTACTTGTTTTTACAAAACCTGTTTTTGTGCCGCTGCATTCCAACCAAGACCCAGAGCATTTTTGTTTTTCTGATGACATAACAATGAGAGCTTTTTATTTGCAGCATGATTTGTAGTTTTCATTGATACTATATATTTTTTTTCGCTTTATAGCTTTTTATTCTGTTTTTCATAGGTGAGATGACTAGAAAATACAATTTTGCTATTATAGTTTTTTTTACTTTGTTTTCTGTGACTCAAAAATGTAGGGGTTGTCTCACATCAGTAATCACCATTTAATCACTTCCTTGTAGTCCTAGGATGGTTTCTGTAATATAGATCCATTTTCCAATTTGCCTCTGTCACTTCTTATTTCTCTTTATAGTGCCCCAAATTCCATGCTTGTTTCTAGGGGTTACAGGCGCACAGTAACCCTATCGGCCGGCTGATCTGGTAGCCGGGTTTCACGGCAGCGGGTGCACACATATTATTGTGCATGTGCAGTCACTCCCGGCCCGGCCACCTCGTCTGAGCTTTATTACAAGCTCATAGGAAATACAAGGTGCGCGCACGCACAAGCAAGGGGCAGGGTTGCATCCTACCTGCCCAGCTCACTGTACCTTCAGCTCCGCCCCTAAGCAAGCAGGGAACCGAGGCCCCAAGGGAGCCCGCAAATAAGGAGGTAACACAACCCCTTTAAGTTTATAGTACAGGTCATAATAGATGCTTAGTATCTAGACTTGCCACCTTTTCAAACAAAAATATCACTCAAGTTGAAAAGGGTAAAATGTGGTTTCAGGGGTATGGCTTAACACTGTGTCTTATTTGACACCAATGGTTTGTTCATACTTTGAATTTTGAAGCTTTTTTTTGTATGGTAAAAATTATTTTTATCTCATTTTTAAAGAATAAAATGGCCAAATAAGCTGTTAGGTGAAGCAAGTAACCATAAAACCAGTAAAATATGCCCCAGTGCCGTACAGCCCTAAGCAGAGCTCAGCTTACCCTGGTTTGCAAAGCTGGTCTGCTTTGTAAAACTAAATTAAAACTTTTGTTTCTTGGCAACAGTCTATGAGAGAAAATTTATTTTCTGATTGTCCAAAATCTTTTTCATAGATATATAAAAAAAGAAATCTATTAGATATTAATCTCTAGTGATAATTGTTATTGCTATTATAGAGTTTAAGGTGTATCACTAGATTGCATTAGGATAGGGGCACTGTAAAATGCAAACTTTATTTATGCTTGTGGGGTGAGGTACAAATGTTTGATGTAACTTATTTTGGCACTGTCATCGAGAAGCTGGTAAACATAGGCGTCATGGCATCAATAAACTCAATTAGACTCAAAATGGTGATAAGATTAGTAAGTGTTCATCTTTTTGCTCTCTTTCTGGAAAACAAAAACCCTCAAGTATGCTCTCTGATGGAGGATAGGGGGGTAGATAACAAGCACAGTCCATGTTATCCCCCCTCCCTCCCCAGGACCATGTACAGTTAGAGAGATGGTATATTGTTTTCTCTCCTCCCAACAGCCAGTCAGCATGCCCTCCTACTAGTCCCACTCTCCTCCTCCAGGCTAGCTGGAGCTCAGCTGTCTCAGAAAGTCCCACAGAATTGAGAGCTGGAGCTATGGGCACACATGCTTGTCTGGTGCTCCAGTTAAACAGGGAAATACACGTTGCAACACTTGGGATCAACAGGAGCCCCGGCATCCAGACCCCAGACAGTTATCTCCTATCCTGTGGATAGGGAGTAAGTTCTTGTAATGGGACAGTCCCTATATTCTTTATTTAAATACCACCAATATATATAAACATAGTGCACATTACAAATTGAAAAGTCAACAATTCAGAGGGCCCTGCTCATCAGAGCTTACAATCTATGAGGAGTTGAGGGGGGGTATAAATAAGGTGTAAGTGCTTGTTTTGTACAATGGTCCAACCATCTTGTATGTAGTATAGGAAAGTACATATATGGCTGCATGAGCAGACACCAGTCAATACAAATATTAAGTGCATTGGAGTGTACGGAGTATCAGGGCTACGGTTGGATGAGTGGAACAGGTTCTAGGGGATAATGTAGAAGGAGGTAGAAGAGTTACATTAGGGAATGTCATAGGCCTGCCTAAAGGGATATTCCATATTTCACATATGCCACTAGAGTATCATGATAGTTTGATGCTTCCTATTTTCTATCACTGACTAGATAGCTCTTCTATATAGTCTAGCAAGGTAGAGCGAAACCATCTAAATTGTTAGGGGGTAGACAAGTTAATGAGAGGTAAATATCATTCCTAGCGCCTAGTTAAAGTTTCACATGCAGCTCTCTTGTCACTCTCTGGACTCCCACAGAGAGGGGTGTGCGCTATCACTAGCTGAAGAAAGTAATTAGCTATGACATTTCAGACAATACAGGAACAAAGCATGTGTCTCCAATATGGCTGTCCCCAGGCAAGTTTTTAAAAATAAAACAGCTACTACATTCTTAAAAAGATGACACATTATTTGTCTTCTACATAAAGATTCACTGCCTGGAGGAGAAGTTAAAATGCAAAAAATAAATAAGTTTATTAGAAAATTCTCTAAAAAAATTGTGCAGCATCGGCCAATTTAAAAGGCAGATACCCCCCCCCCCCCCATAGTGTTGGATGGGGACACCGATTGTTCACAGGACCAGGAACACTACGTTTAGTTAAGTGGTACAAAATTGTTAGGACTACAGGTTTGACAACAGTTAGGGGATCTGGAGAAGTTGAGGGCGCATACCAGGAGGTGAAAAAAGTGCCTAAAAGAAGTGTACGACACTAGCTCCGGAACAGCATTCAGAAAAAGCCTAACACGGAAAAACCTCCTCAGATATGTTGCTATTATTACAATCTCTCTGTTAAATAGATTGCCACCGGGGGGCGTGGCTTGGCAGCCAAAGCTGATTGCTGCCTGAATCAAGAGCTCCTGCACCCAGCGACAAAAACCCCAGCTAAAGGCTTCATTAGACCCGCTTTTGCGGATAAATACCGAAGAGAAGCCGGCAATAGGAGGGCAAGTTGGACTTTTATTTCGACCGGGAGAGACAAAGAGAGGAGTTGAGCCCTCTCTCTCCAGCATCCCTGTCTGGCTCTTAGAGCTCGGCTTCACCACCGCAACATGCAGCGTCACCTTCATCCTCCCCTCCAGCCACGGTGGCCAAAGAACAGAGTATGGAAAGGCAAGGTACTCCATGCAGGGAGGGGAAACAGCGGAGACCCGCAAAACAGATCAATCACCAGTCAGATAGACAGGAGGAGAACGCTGTAGCAGGATCGCACACGTGGTAGGCGCCATCTTTGTCTTCTACAAACAGTTCAGAAAAGCAGACATTGTGGCTCCAGGATTCCTCCAGCTCTCCTCGGATGGTGAGTGGCACTCCTAACTTGCCAAACCTATCTAATGTGACCCTGAATTTGGCCCAATTCCAGACCTAAAAATCAGCCTGCTTCAGGGACCTTGCTCAAGGAAATGCTACTGGAAGTTAGCAAGTCCCTTCACGCTGACCTACAATCCTTGATATCATTCAGGCTACCATACAAAGCCTTCTCCCCAGGGTATCTCACATTGAAAATAAAATGGGAGAGCTTGCATCCTCACAAAAAAATCTAGTAGACGCCCACAATGATCTTTCAGAAGATATGGAGAAAATAAGAGCTAAACTTAACGATTTGGAAGACAGATCCCGAAAACCTGACTGGCAACGGCCCCGCCCCTCAATTAAATTGAATTGTCTCTAGCCAATAGGGAAGGGGACGAATGGAAGACGGCCTTCAATACCCCTGCGGGTCATTTCAAGAATTTGGTTATGCCCTTTGGTTTGACGAATGCTCTGGACTTCTTCCAACATTTTGTGAACAGCATTTTTTATCATTTAATGGAGAAATTTGTAGATGACATTTTGATTTTTTTCCCCTGATTTCAAAACTCATAGGGACCACCTACGTCAGGTCTTTCTGCGGGAGAATAAATTGTATGCTAAACTGGAAAAATGTGTGTTTGCGGTTCCGGTTCTCTCCGCTTCTGGTTTTTCGCATGGACCCGGAGAAGGTCCGTGCTGTGCTTGATTGGGAGCTTCCTGAGAATCAGAAGGCGCTGATGCGGTTTTTGGGTTTTGCCAATTATTACAGAAAGTTCATTTTGAATTATCACTGATATGACTAAAAAGGGGGTAGATTTTTCCTCCTGGTCGGTAGATGCGCTTAAGGCCTTCTCTAGTATCAAAGAGATTTTTGCTTGCGCTCCCATTTTGGTACAACCTGATGTCTCTCTACCTTTTATTGTTGAGGTGGACGCTTCTGAGGTGGGTGTGGGTGCGGTCTTATCTCAGGGTCCCTCTCCTGCCAAATGGCAACCGTGTGCCTTTTTCTCAAGGAAACTCTCTTCTGCAGAGAGAAATTACGATGTGGGAGATAGGGAGTTGTTGGCCATCAAATTAGCTTTTGAGGAATGGCGCCCTTGGTTAGAGGGAGCCAGGCACCCTATTACTGTGTTTACCGACCATAAGAATCTGGCCTACTTGGAATCAGCCAAGCGTCTGAACCCGAGACAGGCCAGATGGTCTTTGTTCTTTTCTAGGTTTAATTTTGTTGTCACGTTCCGCCCTGGGGTTAAAAATGTGAAGGCGGGTGCCCTGTCACGTTGTTTTCCGGGAGGGGGGAACTTTGAAGACCCGGGTCCCATTTTGGCTGAAGGGGTGGTTGTCTCTGCTCTTTATCCTGATTTGGAGGCAGAGGTTCAGGCAGCCCAGGCAGAGGCTCCTGATCTTTGTTCTCCTGGGAGGTTGTTTGTGCCTTTCGCTTTACGACACAAGGTTTTTAAGGAGCACCACGATACTGTCCTTGCTGGGCACCCGGGGAGTAGAGCCACAGTAGATCTCATTGCTTGGAGATTCTGGTGGCCGGCTCTTCGTAAGACGTTTGAGGGTTTTGTGGCAGCCTGGGAGACCTGCGCTCGTGCCAAGGTCCCTCATTCACGGCCATCGGGTTCTCTCCTCCCATTACCCATTCCTTCCCATCCTTGGACGCATCTGTCCATGGACTTCATTACGGATCTGCCTCGTTCGTCGGGGAAGACTGTTTTAGCAAAATGGCGCATTTCATTCCCTTTCCTGGGTTACCCAATGCTAAGATGTTGGCGCAAGCGTTTGTTGATCACATTGTTAAACTGCATGGCATTCCTTCAGACATCGTTTCTGATAGGGGCACACAATTTGTTTCTAGATTCGGGAAGGCCTTCTGTTCTCGCTTGGGGATTTGGTTGTCATTTTCTTCTGCTTTTCACCCGCAGTCGAATGGTCAGACCGAACGCGTCAATCAGAATCTGGAGACATATCTGCGCTGCTTTGTGGCAGAGAATCAGGAGGATTGGTATTCTTTTTTGTCCCTTGCTGAGTTTGCTTTAAATAACCGTTGCCAGGAGTCATCTGATAAGTCACCATTTTTTTGGTGCATATGGGTTTCATCCACAGTTTGGGACATTCTCTGGAGAGGGGTCTTCTGGTTTACCTGATGAGGAGAGATTTTCCTCATCTTTGTCATCTATTTGGCAAAAGATTCAGGGTAATCTGAAGAGGATGAGTGAGAGATATAAGCGTGTGGCGGATAAGAGACGTGTGCCTGGCCCGGACCTGAATGTGGGTGATTTGGTGTGGTTGTCTACCAGGTGTCACCTATTTAGACTAATCCTCTTCATTTATATTCCCTCCCATACTGCCTCTCTTTGCGGTTTATATTACTTCCTGGATTAAGTATTCACCGCTGGAGGCTGCTGCTGCTGTTTGTTCAGATAAGTCCTTTCATGTATTGTGTTTCCTTGCTGGCTTGATTCTAGGTGACCCTGACTCCCTCCATATTAAGTGCAGGGAGCCGGTGGTCGTGTCCCCTCACTATTATAGGGTTTTCAGGTGTCGCACAGTCTTAGGTATGTGGGCATACAATCGTCTACCTTTGAGACCCTTGTATATGCTTAGCAGTCAGGGAGAGCTCTAGGGGTTTTATAGGGGTCACCTATATGCTCCTTAGTTTGGGATCAAGCCAGTCGGAGGTTTATTCATAACTTCCAGCTATCTGCAACATCATCCGGGACAGCTTCAGACAATGGGAATTTGTGGTCCTTTTCTGGGAGCAGTAAAAGCCTTATACAGTAACCCTTCTGCGAGAGAATATGTTAATGATACTTTATCATCAACATTTACAATCACTAACCGTACCCGGCAGGGATGTTCCCTAACCCCTCTCATATTTATCACGTCTATTGAACCCTTAGCACAGGAAATTCATCTCTCTGACCAAATAAATGGAATAGAAATAGGTGGGAGAACCCATAAACTATCACTATAGGCAAATGATGTCATACTGACCCTTAGCTCCCCAGAACACCTGCGGTAATGGAAATTATACGCCAATTCGGAGAATACTCCTACTACAAAGTCAATGAAACAAAATAAAAATCCCTCCCCATCAATGTTACATCTACTTCCTTGGAGAAACTATGCTCTAACTTCAAGCTAGATTGCAATTTAAAAGTGTTCAGCATTTGGGCACGAAGGTCACCAGGAGAACTAAACTCCTATATAGCTCCAATTATATTCCCTTGCTAGAAGAAGTAGAACAAGACCTTGCTAAATATAGTAAACAAGAAATATCTTGGGTTGGACGTATAGCGACTTTCCAGATGTTAACTTTTCCCAAAATTCTATACAAATTCAGAATAGTTCCTTTCTCGATCCTGATGAACTTTTTTGCCCGTATTAACAGATTATTTAATACATTTATATGGACTCCCAAACGACCCCGAGTATCCCTTAAACTGTTGACCAAACATAAGAAAGCTGGAGGTCTGGGACTCCCCAACATGTATGACTATTACCTTGCTAATCACATGAGTTTTATAAGAGAATGGTGCAGAGGAGACTTATGACACCACTGGCTACATATAGAGACACCTGTCTCTCCCATGTCATAACTTAAAGGCGCTGCTTATAGCAGCACTAGATCCCACACTGACACTAGACGCCCTGCCAAACTTTCTATCTCAGTGATCCTTCGATATCAGTGTGGAGGACATTCCACTCTAAAACCTCTAAAACTCAGATCCCTCTCCTTTCCTACACCCCACTGGAGACATTGGCCTATTTTATTCCTGGTTTAGATGTAGCGAAATGGGTATCTAAGGGCCTAACCCAGACAGCATTCCTTTTCGAGTCCTCCCAGCTTAAACAAATTTCCTCCTTACATGAACAATACCTAATATCTCATAAAGACTTTTATATGTATCTTAGAATAAGACACCTTTTCCAAAATAAAGTCTCCCTTATGGCATTTGCATGCAAAGAGATCCTAGATCTCTGGAGTATTACAAACCCCCCATTGAATGGTCTGAGACCTATATACAGTGGGATGCGAAAGTTTGGGCAACCTTGTTAATCGTCATGATTTTCCTGTATAAATTGTTGGTTGTTACGATAAAAAATGTCAGTTAAATATATCATATAGGAGACACACACAGAGATATTTGAGAAGGGAAATGAAGTTTATTGGATTTACAGAAAGTCTGCTTTAATTGTTTAAACAAAATTCGGCAGGTGCATAAATTTGGGCACTGTTGTCATTTTATTGATTCCAAAACCTTTAGAACTAATTATTGGAACTCAAATTGGCTTGGTAAGCTCAGTGACCCCTGACCTACATACACAGGTGAATCCAATTATGAGAAAGAGTATTTAAGGGGGTCAATTGTAAGTTTCCCTCCTCTTTTAATTTTCTCTGAAGAGTAGCAACATGGGGGTCTGAAAACAACTCTCAAATGACCTGAAGACAAAGATTGTTCACCATCATGGTTTAGGGGAAGGATACAGAAAGCTGTCTCAGAGATTTCAGCTGTCTGTTTCCACAGTTAGGAACATATTGAGGAAATGGAAGACCACAGGCTCACTTCAAACTAAGGCTCGAAGTGGCAGACCAGGGAAAATCTCGGATAGACAGAAGTGACGAATGGTGAGAACAGTCAGAGTCAACCCACAGACCAGCACCAAAGACCTACAACATCATCTTGCTGCAGATGGAGTCACTGTGCATCGTTCAACCATTCGGCGCACTTTACACAAGGAGATGCTGTATGCGAGAGTGATGCAGAGAAAGCCTTTTCTCCGCCCACAGTACAAAAAGTGCCGCTTGAGGTGGGCTAAAGCACATTTGGACAAGCCAGCTTCATTTTGGAATAAGGTGCTGTGGACTGATGAAACTAAAATTGAGTTATTTGGCCATAACAAGGGGCGTTATGCATGGAGGAAAAAGAACACAGCATTCCAAGAAAAACCCCTGCTACCTACAGTAAAATATGGTGGTGGTTCCATCATGCTGTGGGGCTGTGTGGCCAGTGCAGGGACTGGGAATCTTGTCAAAGTTGAGGGACGCATGGATTCCACTCAGTATCAGCAGATTCTGGAGACCAATGTCCAGGAATCAGTGACAAAGCTGAAGCTGCGCCGGGGTTGGATCTTTCAACTAGAGAATGACCCCAAACACTGCTCAAAATCCACTAAGGCATTTATGCAGAGGAACAAGTACAACGTTCTGGAATGGCCATCTCAGTCCCCAGACCTGAATATTATTGAAAATCTGTGGTGTGACTTAAAGAGAGCTGTCCATGCTCGGAAGCCATCAAACCTGAATGAACTAAAGATGTTTTGTAAAGATGAATGGTCCAAAATACCTTCAACCAGAATCCAGACTCTCATTGGAACCTACAGGAAGCGTTTAGAGGCTGTCATTTCTACAAAAGGAGGATCTACTAAATATTGATTTCATTTCTTTTTTGTGGTGCCCAAATTTATGCACCTACCTAATTTTGTTTAAACAATTATAGCACACTTTCTATAAATCCAATAAACTTCATTTCACTTCTCAAATATCACTGTGTGTGTCTCCTATATGATATATTTAACAGAAATTTTTTATCGTAACAACTAACGATTTATACAGGAAAATCATGACTATTAACAAGGTTGCCCAAACTATCGTATCCCACTGTATGCTATGATCAACTCCAAACATAAGTTTGTGAAGTCAGCACCATTCATCTCTTGGGGAAAAGAGATGAGGAGTGAGTTTCCAGACTCAAGCTGGTCTTCTTCACTCTCTTTTATATCCAAAGCTTTCTCATGTGTCACTTAATATGAAGCCACCATAAAAGCAATGCTTAGATGGTATTTTACTCCTGATAGATTGAGCCATATATACCCAGGCACATGTAACCTATGTTGGAGGGGTTGTGGAGGTAGAAGATCCCTTCTCCACATCCTTTGGTCCTGCCCCAATCTACTTAACTTATGGAAAGATAGTTTTACTCTTCTCTCCGTTATCACGGGGATCCGTCTAAATCCATCACCTGATCTGGCCCTATTGTTCCACAATATTACAAACTTCCCAGTAAAGTCACGCTTCATTATAGCCCACATTATATTATCTACAAAGCTGGTAATCACAAGATATTGGAAATCTCGAACTATTCCTCAACTGAAAGAAGTGGTGGACCTAGTAAATTCTTCATGTGCATATAAAAATATGATAGCATACATGAACCACACTTATCCTGGTTATGAAGCTGCTTGGGGATCCTGGTTGGCTTCCTCCCATGCGATAATACCAAGCTAATAAAGCTTCTGGTATCCGAATCTTCAAATAGAAAATGCAGAGAGTTCCTTGTTTAAGTTTTGTATTTTATATTTCTTATCCATATCTTATGGTTGACACTAAGCGGCCTTAGGGCCTTATCCTCGCTGGAGCATTACTATTATATGTATATGTTTGTATACTTACCTGACTTATGTATCTGCAACTCTCATCATTCTGTGATGTTGTATTATGATGTTTATGGATGACATATTTGTGCCTGATTTTTGTAAAAAACACAATAAAAAACGATTGTCATAAAAATAGATTGCCACCATTACTGCTCTACATGGTTCAACATGGAGTATCATTAGGAGCAAGTTGTGCAGCATACAATTTAGCGTAGTTGTCATGGAACCATGAACCAGACGTACAACAAGAGATAAGTGGAAAATAAGAAGGTTTTATTGAAGAGCAAGCCGTAAGCAAAGTCCGAACGGATGGCTAAACCGAAGCAGGGTCTTGCGGAGACAGAGGTCAGGAACCAGAAGGGTAGTCAGACGAAGCCAGGAACAGGAACCAACGGGGTAGTCAGACGAAGCCGGAATCAGGAACCAACGGGGTAGTCAGACGAAGCCGGAATCAGGAACCAACGGGGTAGTCAGACGAGGCCAGGATCAGGAACCAGAAGCAGCAGCAGTCTTGGAAGCATGTGAACACAGGAGGACCAAGCAAGGAACTGAAGCCACAGACCTCCTATATATATGAGCTAGGCATCCAGCTCCTCCCAGTGGGAAGGAGGAGCCGCAGGGTGGGAGGCTACAAGAAAACCCAGAAACCAAGATGGCCGCCAGCACATGTCAAACGAAGGGAACAGCAAGGAGGTAAGACCATGACAGTACCTCCCCCTCAAGGGCCCCTCCTCCGCGGAGTAAGGAACGGTTTCTGAGGGAAGCGTGCGTGGAAGGCTCGGAGCAAGACAGGAGCATGGACATCTGCGGAGGGAACCCAGGAACGCTCCTCTGGACCATAACCACGCCAATGGACCAAAAACTGCACCCGGCCGCGGACCAGGCGTGAGTCCAGGATATTGCTCACCTCATACTCCTCACGATTGCCCACTTGGACCGGACGAGGCCGAGGAATCGAGGAAGTGAAACGATTACACACCAATGGCTTCAACAGGGAGACATGAAACACGTTGGCGATCCGCATGCCAGGAGGAAGCGCAAGGGCATAGGCTACCGGGTTTACCCTGCGAAGCACTCGGAAGGGACCAACAAAGCGAGGCGCCAGCTTGGGAGTGGGCACTCGAAGGTTGAGGTTGCGGGTGGACAACCATACGCGGTCTCCGACCTGGTAGGAAGGAGCGGGCGCTCGTCTGCGATCAGCCTGGAGTTTCTGGCGCTGCGCAGAGACCTCAAGGGACCTCTGGATCTGTACCCAAGAAGCACGTAGGACGGAAAGGTGATCCTCCACAGCCGGAATATCCTGGGGAGAGAATACCTCCGGTAACACGGCAGGTTGGAACCCATAATTGGCCATGAAGGGAGACGTCCCAGAGGAAGAGTTCACCGCCGTGTTCCTGGCAAACTCAGCCCAAGGCAGGAGGTCAACCCAATTGTCTTGGTGATCGGAGACATAGCAACGAAGGAATTGCTCCAAGGCCTGATTGGATCGTTCTGCGGCCCCATTGGACTGAGGGTGGTAGGCCGAGGAGAAAGAGAGATGAATCCCCAACTGGGAGCAAAAGGCGCGCCAGAACCTGGACACAAACTGACTCCCCCGATCCGACACAATCTCCTTGGGCAAACCGTGCAACCGGAAGACCTCCCTGGCAAAAATCGAGGCCAACTCTTGTGCAGAGGGTAACTTCTTGAGAGGAACACAGTGGCACATTTTGGAAAACCGATCCACAATCATGAGAATGACCGTATGGCCTCGGGATGCAGGGAGGTCCACAATGAAATCCATCCCCAGGTGTGACCATGGACGCTCCCCGGTGGCTATGGGTTGCAAAAGGCCCAACGGAAGGTGCCGAGGGGACTTACTCTGGGCACAAACGGAGCATGCCGCTACATATGCGGCGATGTCGGAACGTAGAGAAGGCCACCAGAACAGACGTGAAACCGCCCAGGACAGCTGATTCTTTCCAGGGTGCCCCGCGGCCTTGGAGTTATGGTAGGTTCGCAACAACCGAGTGCGCAACTCCTCAGGCACAAAACATCTGCCGTTGGGTCTCCCAGAGGGAGCACCAGATTGAGCCGCCAAAATCTGCTCACCCAGAGGAGAAGTCAGGCTGGTGCGAATAGCGGCCAGGATCTGATTCGGGGGTATGACCGTAGTCGGAATCGACTCCTCCCCGGACAGCTCGGAGTACTGCCGTGATAAGGCATCCGCTCTGATGTTCTTGGAGCCGGGTAGGTAGGAGACCACGTAATTAAAACGTGACAAGAACAGAGCCCATCTGGCCTGACGTGGTGTCAATCTCTTGGCCTCAGAGAGGTAGGTCAGATTCTTGTGGTCCGTCAGGATGAGAACCGGAACCACCGAGCCCTCGAGCAAGTGCCTCCATTCTTTAAGGGCCTGCACGATGGCCAATAACTCCCTGTCACCAATCTGATAGTTGCACTCCGCGGAAGACAGTTTCCGGGAGTAAAACCCACAAGGAAGCAGAGGGCCCTCTGGTGTTCTACGCTGAGACAGGAGGGCGCCTACTCCCGTCTCAGACGCGTCCACCTCGAGGACAAAAGGCAACCCAGGGTTGGGATGCGACAGAATCGGAGCCGACACAAAGGCGGACTTTAGAGCCTCAAAAGCTCGGATGGCCTCGAGCGGCCAGACCTGAGGATTACTGCCCTTCCTGGTCAGATCCGTGAGAGGCTTGGCTAGCATGGAAAAGTCCCTGATGAACTTCCGATAATAATTGGCGAAGCCCAAAAAGAGCTGCAGGGCACGAAGCCCACTGGGCTGGGGCCACTGTAAGACAGCCGAAACCTTCTCAGGATCCATGGAGAACCCCTCAGCGGAAATGATGTAACCTAAGAAGGTTACCTGGGATCGGTGAAATTCGCATTTCTCAAGCTTACCGAACAGCTTGTTCTCTCGTAAGCGTTGCAACACTCGTCTGACATCCAGAATGTGGGCCTCCATGGATGCAGAATATACCAAGATGTCATCCAAATAGACCACCACACACTGCTGCAACAGGTCACGGAAAACATCGTTGATGAATTCCTGGAAGACTGCGGGCGCATTGCACAACCCAAAGGGCATAACCAAGGATTCATAATGACCGGTCCTGGTGTTAAACGCGGTCTTCCACTCATCGCCCGCCTTGATCCTTACCAGGTTATATGCCGCCCTCAGGTCGAGTTTGGTAAAGACCGTGGCCCCTTTGAGGCGATCGAACAGCTCGGAAATCAAGGGTATCGGGTAAGCGTTCTTGATCGTGATGCGATTGAGACCCCTGTAATCGATGCAAGGCCTCAACTCGCCGCCCTTCTTTTTCACAAAGAAAAATCCAGCCCCTGCCGGGGACGAGGATTTGCGAATGTGTCCGCGTGACAGCGCCTCCCTCACGTACTCCTCCATGGCCTCATTCTCCGCTACCGACAGTGGATAGACTTTGCCACGAGGAGGAACGGCACCGGATTGTAACTCTATGGCACAATCGTATGGGCGGTGCGGAGGTAGGGCAACCGCGCGCACCTTATCGAATACATCCCGGTACTCTTCGTATTCAGGAGGCAACAGAGAGTCCGAGGAAGTACACAGCAACTTGACAGGCCCATGGATGCAACTAGCCCCACACTGCGGTGACCACGAGAGGATCTCGACCGATCTCCAATCGAAAGTCGGATTATGCTTCTGGAGCCAGGGGTACCCCAAGACCACCGAGTAGTGTGGAGACGAAATAACCTGGAGACAGACCGACTCTCTGTGAACGGCACCAATGGCTATCCCCACTGGAAGGGTCTCATGAGTCACGTGTGGCGGCAGAAGGGGTCTGCCGTCTATCGCCTCAAGAGCCAGTGGGGAACCTCGAGGCTGCAGAGGAATGGAATTGGCGGCAACGAACACTCTATCAATGAACAAACCACCAGCACCAGAGTCCACCAACGCCTGGGTCGTCACCGAGCCCCCGACCCAGGAGAGGACAACCGTGATCAGTGGTTTGTCAACACGGGAAACCGGGGACGAGGAGACTCCACCCAAGATCTGCCCCCGACAGGACCTCAGGTGCGAGCGTTCTCCCGGACGGTTCGGACATGCCAACCGAAAATGCCCACCGAGACCACAGTACATGCATCGGCCCTCGCGTCTCCGGAGTACCCTCTCCCCCTCAGACAGGCGAGCAAACCCCCGCTGCATGGGTTCACCCCCAGACAAGTCATCCCCAGGAGGCGTGGGAGGAGAGGGAGGCACGGGTGGGACAGCAAACGTAGGCGCCAATCTGTTAGGAGACCTCCGCAGGCTCTCCTTAAAGGAAGGTCTCTCCCTGAGTCTGGTGTCAATCAAAATCAGGAAAGAAATAAGAGACTCGAGCTCCACTGGTAGGTCCTTAGCTGCAACCTCATCCTTCAAGGCATCCGAGAGACCATGAGAGAAAGCAGCGACCAGAGCCTCATTATTCCAGCCCACCTCTGCTGCCAGGGTACGAAACTCAATGGCGTATTCAGCTACGGATCGTGAATCCTGTCTGATGGACATAAGGAGCTTCGCAGCAGAGGCAGCACGAGCCGGCACATCGAATACCTTCCGGAGAGAAGCAACAAAACCGGAAAACTCGGCAACCACCGGATTGTTGTTCTCCCATAAAGGGCTGGCCCAGGCCAAGGCCTTGTCCGAGAGCAGCGAGATGAAGAAGCCCACCCTTGATCTCTCAGTAGGAAAGGCATGTGGCAGCAACTCGAAGTAAATGCCCACCTGGTTAAGGAAACCTCGGCACTGAGTTGGCTCTCCCCCAAAGCGCTGTGGAAGGGGGGCAGAACCGGTCATACCCTGAAACACCACAGGCGCAGCAACAGGTGTCAGGGTAGACTCTGGCGCAACAACCGGAGCGGCAGTAGGAGCGGGCCCAGGAGCGACAACCGACCCATCGGCAACGGAAGCTAAATGAGCCGTGCGTTCAAGCAGGGTTTGCAACGCCACAGCGAACCGACCCAACAGGTGATCCTGCTGATCAAGTCTGGCAACCAGCGTAGGTAGCGAGGGTGGCCCTGTACCGTCAGAATTCATGGCTTGGTCCTAATGTCATGGAACCATGAACCAGACGTACAACAAGAGATAAGTGGAAAATAAGAAGGTTTTATTGAAGAGCAAGCCGTAAGCAAAGTCCGAACGGATGGCTAAACCGAAGCAGGGTCTTGCGGAGACAGAGGTCAGGAACCAGAAGGGTAGTCAGACGAAGCCAGGAACAGGAACCAACGGGGTAGTCAGACGAAGCAGGAATCAGGAACCAACGGGGTAGTCAGACGAAGCCGGAATCAGGAACCAACGGGGTAGTCAGACGAGGCCAGGATCAGGAACCAGAAGCAGCAGCAGTCTTGGAAGCATGTGAACACAGGAGGACCAAGCAAGGAACTGAAGCCACAGACCTCCTATATATATGAGCTAGGCATCCAGCTCCTCCCAGTGGAAAGGAGGAGCCGCAGGGTGGGAGGCTACAAGAAAACCCAGAAACCAAGATGGCCGCCAGCACATGTCAAACGAAGGGAACAGCAAGGAGGTAAGACCATGACAGTAGTATATGAGTGGTCGCCATGGATAACATGCAGTACGCTATCTGGCACTAATGTTGATTTCTGAATGCTGTGCCGGAGCTGGTCCTCCAATATCCTAATTGGGGGTAGAGTTACAGGACTGTATATTTGCTTATTTTGGTCTCAATTCATTGGGGGTGCACGGGTTCAGTGCAATATCCAGGATACTACTATGGACACACTTTTGTTCCACTAAACTAAACATAGTGTTCTTGGTCCTGTGTACAATCGGTGTCCCTATCCCACACTGTGGGGGGTATCTGCCGTAAATTGGGCACTGCTTCACGATTTTTAATAGTAGTTTCCAAAAAAGTTATTTATTATTTTGCATTTTAATGCCTTATCCATATAGAGATATCTTCTACGGAAATAAAAAATAAAATCTAATCAAGTTAAATACAGGAGACAGCCCCTTTACATTTTTAGATCAATTTAAATTTTTCCTAACCATGAGTTTTCCAAGGGTCCTCAAAAAGAATAAGTTATCACAATTTTTTATTGGGGCCATTTATATATATATTCTGTGAAGATACCATGTGACAGCTTCAGTCTTCTCTAGGATAAATACATTCATTTTGACAACCTTTTTTATATTGTAGCAATGCGGTTGCCCTCCTCAACGCTATTATAAATCAAAAGGCGACTAGCTTTTTTAGATTTCTAAATTGTAAATCTGCCTCACGAGGCACCGATATAGGCAAGAAAATTACCACTCTAAAGTCTGGTTCGGCTAGGTTACAAGATCCGTGGGCGTTGTAATGGAAATTAAATTGACTGTCACCCAGCTCTCTTAAATATAAATGGACAGAATCTTGTCATTACCATTAGTTATAATATATGCTTATGTGGATGACATTCCATGAGCCATACCCTTTGTCAATAGTAAAAAGCCATTCAAGAGGATGAGAACCTTTAGCAAAACTCCATATACGGTGTACGACATTGAATACGCATTTAGCCTTGAGTCATTATTTTCTATAGAAATGTCAAAACACTGTCAAAATCCATATCCATCTATACTCATTTCTATTTGTATGCAAAACACATGTCATGTAATTCAGAAATATCTAGAGAAATAATAAGTGTTTCAAACTTTACTTGATATCACTTGTCTTTATATCATAAAGTACTTACATGATCCCCTAAGGAGATTCAGTATAATTTACTATTACAATGTCGGAAGAAGCAATAACAGATAAGAGGGTCGGGTGACAGGATTTACACTGGCCATGTAGGTAAACGCATGTTATTGAAGCTTGGGTTGAGAAACATAAGAAGCGAATACCTGTCTACTGTGAGAGAAGTCATTATGAACTCCATCTTGTCTCTCTCTGTTAACGATTTCAAATATAACTGAGTATGATGTCTTTAGCAACACTTTCTGTAGAAGGATCGCCCCACTCATGTACTTCCTTTGGCATATATTTATCTCAGTATAACAAGGCCTTAGACCAAGGTCTTATTACAAGGCCTTAGGCTTTTTGCCAACTAGGATAAAAGTAATAAGACAACTTGCTTGAGGATGAGCTTGTATACTGAGTTTGGGTGCTCAGTGCCCTTCTACCCATGACCCTCTTTTTATGCACATGAGTTTTCTTTGTTCGAAGGGGTATAGAAGCCCTACCCTGTAGAAAGAGAAAGTCTAGCTTCTTATGGAATAAAAAATTGTTCTTTATTGGTTCATCATATAAAATCCATCATATAAAGTCTTGATGAAGGGCTGGATTTTGCAACCCGAAATGCGTCACTATATGTCTTTTTCCTGTGATTTTGGTGGATTTTATATGATGAGCCAATAAAGAACAATTTTTTATTCCATAAGAAGCTGGACTTCCTCTTTCTATTGGATACCCTATAAGGCCGAGTTCTGGCCTTTTTTCCGTGCTTCGTGGATTAAAGGCAGAGGTGAGAGCTGCAGCCACTTTAACCATTGTCTTGGATAAGCCCTACCCTGATTTTAATAAAGCAGAACCAATGTAAACCACATTACCTGTTGTGTTTGTCTGATTCTCCAAGCTGCTCGTATATGCATTGTTTTTTAATTCAGAACTGGAGTTACATAGAAAGGGCCAGGGATGTAGCTAAAGGCTCATGGGCCCTGGTGTAAGAGTTTAGTTTGGGTCCCTCTTCCCTCAGTGCATTGTGGCAGGGGGCAGGGGTGCACATAGATTTTCTGCTGCCTGAGGCAAAAATTGAAACAGCATTCCCCCATGCCAAAGTCTCAACCTAACCATTTCCGTCCAGCTCCACTCTTAAAAACATACTTGGAAAGCATAACATACAGTACTACAAAACATACAGGGTAATACAGCACCACATACCTCTTACATCCAATTATGTCTCCTCTGATGTAGATGTTCTCTTTTATCATCTTATCCATTCAGGCCTGACCAAAATGATGATTTCTTTCAGCCATCTCATCTCTGCAGAGTTTAACAAAAATTCATCTTAGTTTCCTACTTTTTCATCATCTTCCCACTTTCTCAACACCCCATACTGCCACCCCCAATACTGTGCACACTGTGCTCCCCAAAACTATACTGCAGAAACAGTCCACCTGAAAATACTACGCAGATCGTGTCCCCTTCAATAATTACTGGCGCCAAGAAAACAGTGTCCTTGACACTAATAGTGTAATCATAATATTCCCCAGAAATAATTGTGCCAAGCTGAAACTGTACTAGGGTGCCCCCAGAGTAATAGTGCTCACAAAAGTTCCACCAATAGTAATACAGGGAGTGCAGAATTATTAGGCAAATGAGCATTTTGACCACATCATCCGCTTTATGCATGTTGTCTTACTCCAAGCTGTATATTCTCGAAAGCCTACTACCAATTAAGCATATTAGGTGATGTGCATCTCTGTAATGAGAAGGGGTGTGGTCTAATGACATCAACACCCTATATCAGGTGTGCATAATTATTAGGCAACTTTCTTTCCTTTGGCAAAATGGGTCAAAAGAAGGACTTGACAGGCTCAGAAAAGGCAAAAATAGTGAGATATCTTGCAGAGGGATGCAGCACTCTTAAAATTGCAAAGCTTCTGAAGCGTGATCATCGAACAATCAAGCGTTTCATTCAAAATAGTCAACAGGGTCGCAAGAAGCGTGTGGAAAAACCAAGGCGCAAAATAACTGCCCATGAACTGAGAAAAGTCAAGCGTGCAGCTGCCAAGATGCCACTTGCCACCAGTTTGGCCATATTTCAGAGCTGCAACATCACTGGAGTGCCCAAAAGCACAAGGTGTGCAATACTCAGAGACATGGCCAAGGTAAGAAAGGCTGAAAGACGACCACCACTGAACAAGACACACAAGCTGAAACGTCAAGACTGGGCCAAGAAATATCTCAAGACTGATTTTTCTAAGGTTTTATGGACTGATGAAATGAGAGTGAGTCTTGATGGGCCAGATGGATGGGCCCGTAGCTGGATTGGTAAAGGGCAGAGAGCTCCAGTCCGACTCAGACGCCAGCAAGGTGGAGGTGGAGTACTGGTTTGGGCTGGTATCATCAAAGATGAGCTTGTGGGGCCTTTTCGGGTTGAGGATGGAGTCAAGCTCAACTCCCAGTCCTACTGCCAGTTTCTGGAAGACACCTTCTTCAAGCAGTGGTACAGGAAGAAGTCTGCATCCTTCAAGAAAAACATGATTTTCATGCAGGACAATGCTCCATCACACGCGTCCAAGTACTCCACAGTGTGGCTGGCAAGAAAGGGTATAAAAGAAGAAAATCTAATGACATGGCCTCCTTGTTCACCTGATCTGAACCCCATTGAGAACCTGTGGTCCATCATCAAATGTGAGATTTACAAGGAGGGAAAACAGTACACCTCTCTGAACAGTGTCTGGGAGGCTGTGGTTGCTGCTGCACGCAATGTTGATGGTGAACAGATCAAAACACTGACAGAATCCATGGATGGCAAGCTTTTGAGTGTCCTTGCAAAGAAAGGTGGCTATATTGGTCACTGATTTGTTTTTGTTTTGTTTTTGAATGTCAGAAATGTATATTTGTGAATGTTGAGATGTTATATTGGTTTCACTGGTAAAAATAAATAATTGAAATGGGTATATATTTGTTTTTTGTTAAGTTGCCTAATAGTTATGCACAGTAATAGTCACCTGCACACACAGATATCCCCCTAAAATAGCTAAAACTAAAAACAAACTAAAAACTACTTCCAAAAATATTCAGCTTTGATATTAATGAGTTTTTTGGGTTCATTGAGAACATGGTTGTTGTTCAATAATAAAATTAATCCTCAAAAATACAACTTGCCTAATAATTCTGCACTCCCTGTAATTATCTGCCAGTTTGCACTTAAATGATTTCTGTCACCTGAAAAATGGGTATTAAGCTGGTTGATGTGCTAATGTCAGCTGAACATAACTATATTAGTGCCATCTCACTCTGTGCTGCCGTTATTGAGAAAAATTTAATTTAATAATATGCTATTGAGCCTCTAGGAGCAGGGGGAGCGTTGTACCTGCTCCTAGAGGCTCCGTTTGCCTGCCTCTTTTCACGCCCTTCTTCTCTTGATTGACAGGGCCAGGGCAGCACTGCTCTCCTCCCACCGGCCGTATCTGCAGTGTAAATCTCGCGCTGTTCAGTATTCGGCGCAGGCACAGTGAGGGAAGGACGCTCGGCAGATGCTGGCTTCCTCACGGCGCCTGCGCCAAATACTGAACAGCGCGAGATTTACACTGCAGACACGGCCGGCGGGAGGCCCTGTCAATCAAGAGAAGAAGGGTGTTAAAAGAGGTGGGCAAACGGAGCCTCTAGGAGCAGGTGCAACGCCTCCCCCGTTCCTAGAGGTTCATTAGCATATTATAAAAGTTCGTTTTTATCAATGACGGCGGCACAGAGTGAGATGGCACAAATATAGTTATGTTCAGCTGACATTAGCACATCACTAATATCAGCCAGCTTAATACCCATTTTTCAGGTGACAGAAACCCTTTAATGTTAACCGTGCCCCCAATAGTAATAATGCCCCCATTGAGCCCATACTAGTAATCATGTTCCCCATAGTCCCCCAGTAGTAATAATTCTCCTTATAATGTGTGCCAGTAGAAAAATGCCTCCTTATAATAAGCACTAGTACAAAAAAAATACTCCCTTATAATGTGTGCCAGTACAAAAAATAACCCTTACCATTCAGATCAGATGCCCATATCAGACCTCAAATCAGACCTCCATATCAGACCTCAAATTAGACCCCATATCAGATCCTAAGAACCCCCATATCAGATCTCGGCTCCTTATATCAAACCTCAGATGAGAACTCCATCAAAGCTCCATGTTAGACCCCCACATGAGACCTCAGATCTGACCCATTAAGACCACTATGTCAGACTCCTATATCAGATCTTCAGATCCGACCCTCACATCAGATCCTCAACTCAGACCCCAATATCAGACCTCATATCAGAACCCAATTTCTCAGGTAACCACATCAGATCCTCAGACCCCAATATCGGATCCTCAGATCAGACTCAAAATAAATAATTCACTTACCTCTCCTGCTCCACCGTTACTCTCCCGTTCCAGCATTCTCTTCCTACATTCTCAGCTCCAATGCAGCACTGTGACCTGACTGCATACAGTGTCACTTGTCAGGTTATAGTTCGCACTTGTGTCCTGATGCTGTATGCAGTAGAACAGTGCATCCCAGACCCGGAGAAGACCAGGGAGGAGGGGGGAGTACAGCGCTTCTCTCACCTCTCCCTCCGCCTCCTGCATACTAGTGAGTGCTTCCATAGTGGAAGCACTCACTAGTATTTGCTTTATGGTAATTGGAAGTGCGAGTCTGGCAACTAGCCCCTGTGACCCCCCCTGGCTTAGGGGTCCAGTCGCAATTGCAACTGCTGCAACTCCTATAGCTGCGCCACTAGAAGAGGCTGATTTCGCCCACACTACCATGGTCTGACTGTGTATAAATTGTATATTCTGTTGACAGCACCGGGTGGGCAGCTGAATGTGATTTTCTAAATTTTCTTCCTTATTAATTAACAATTTTAAATGAGGAAACTGACCAATAGGTAAACATTAGGCAATTATACTAAATGCTATGACCCAACGAACAAGCCATCGTTCACACATTCAAGCATAAGCCCCTATCACACCCAATGTCACACCATTAGAGTGGCTGTCCGGGATTTAACAAGTTGCTTTCAATCAACTACAATTGCAATAGTAATGAGTTTTCCAGTTAGACAAAAAAAAAACTAAAAATAGCACCAGCAGTCAACCATACTGCATTATACAAGTCAGATGATGACAGTATGAGTAAATTTTGATTCCTCCAGCCAACACAATACTCACGGGGAGTGTCTATAGCACCAGGTCTCTCCTTCCTCTCACAGCTGGAATATCACAAATCCAAAAAGGGCATGGCAGCCTCATTAGTATTAACTTCAATGCAGTGAATACTGATGAAGCTGTGTTGAGGGAGGAGCCCTCTTCCAGCACATAGACTTTTACTAAAGAAATTATTGAACAAGTTTTCATCAGGATTTGAATTCCAGACCTTCTGTACGGCAAGCAGAAGAGTTACCATTACACTATAGCCCTTCTCTGTTGGAAGGGCTGAATTTTCTGTGCTTACAAAGCTATTTTCTTCACAGACGTAATACTAAATACATTTTATATTACTAAAATAAAAACATTGCAACCATCTACTAATCACTATAAATAATAAGTTTACTATATTGTATAGCTTATTATGATTACAGAAATACCAAACACTGTTTTGAGGTATTTCATATAAAGTATTTCATATAAAGTATGTTACAAAAACTTTAATGGTTTTTGCTTCATTATTTTTATTTTTTTGTAACAATAACTTTGCAGAAAATGGTAACTTTTATCATAAAAGAAAAAAAGCTGGAAAGTAAAGAATCTATTTTTCTGCAATAGCATAAAGATTATTTTACACGTCTCAGTGAGAGTTGAACACCAGACTGTCTTTACAGTGAACAGGTGCTATACCAACTCCTCAATAAATAAATAAAAACTCATCTGTGAAGTTTAGTTTTTTTTTTTATGCCTTATAGTTTTCTTTTATGAAAATCACAAAGCAGTATTTTGTATCTCGTAATCATAATAACCTATACATATATAGTTAACATATTATTTATGGCGAATGGTAAACACTGTGAATAAAAATGGGGGGTGGGGGCAGACTGTTTACCTGTATAGAGGCCTGAAATTCCTGATGGTAGATTTTGGCAAAACTGATTGACCAACTCATTTTTATAGGGGTGTCCAACCTTTCCCCCCCAACAGCAGATGTTGGAGGAAAGAAGGGTTGGGAATGTTTGATTTCAAGACACCCTGTGCTTCTTTTCGCAAAGCAAATAAGCAATAGCCAAAGGTGTCTTGCAGCACCTTATTCACCTCTCCGGAGGGCAGAAGGGTCAAAAGGAATAGCCATCAGTTGAAAGAGGTTCTGATCATCAGCTATGTAATGAGTATGGCCAGCTTAAAGAGATTAAACATGGATTTCTATGTACTGTAAGTCTCTCATTTTGGAAAGCTGGTGGTCACCAGTCGGCCACTGAAAGTATCTCCATAATGAACAGAATACGGTTGTGGCCCTGCAATATTTGTTTTAAACCTATTTGTGGCCATTATTTGGAGCTCTTGTGACTGGGGTCACCCTAAATTTTTTGCTTTTAAATGCCTAAAGGTAAGACCTCCATGCTGGAAACAATAATCTGCCTAGTAAGGTCATATAAAGTCCCTTTGAAAGAATAGAAGTACACATTTCCTACAGTCTTCCAGATTTAGGCTTTTAAAAGGGGCCAGATGGGAACCATATCGTTAGCACCACCATGTGGAAGTGGCTCCCAAAATCTGATTTATTAATAAGCTTTGGAATATAAGTGAAATCCCAATCCATCAGATTTTGACTCATAAGGATCAACTTCAACAGGGTGGCACTAATGAGAAGGTTTTACTTCCTTGACAGGTATCTCTTTCCATATTATTTTCCAATAAAGCATACCATGGAGCACTTCCAATAAGACTCCATTCACGACTGGTCTCTTTAAGGAGAGCCAGTACACTGCTTCAGCTTCCTTCATCAATAAGAAGAAACTAAAGCAGACTCAGGATGGCAGTGGGTCTCAATGTACTAGAAGAAAAGAAAATTCACAAAACTTTGGATACACGGTCGTCTGTTGTTAACCTCTCACAGTGTGGAGCAAGCACAGTGGAAATGAGGCTTCTATTAAGTGGTCTAACATTCTGTCCCAGAAAAACTTGACATGGCTCAGTTCTGCAGTGATGTAGATGATTTCTTCTGTCAGATGTAGCTACAAAAATAATTTTATGACAAAACAGATAGGGCACCACAAGCTGACATGGGCCGAGACACCTGAAAAAAAAAGAAAAGAGAAAACGTTTCTGCAATCCTAGGAGCACACTTAGTTATGTTCAGGACTGCCTGGACATTCTCCGCAAACCTTCAGTCTTAAGTCCACCATCATAAGGCACAATATTGGTAAAAATGATGCAGTGTCTATGCACTCTAACAACCTCTACAAGGATGGCAAAACCATATGACAATTATTCCTTTAAGGAACACTATCTAGCCATGGAGCCAACCCATCAGGTTTGAAATCACAATTGCTTTTCTTCTGGGGAGGACATATACCTGTAGTGTATGGAAGTGCCATGAGTAGCAAAATTTCACTAAAATATGCTGAGCAATCTACAACAGACATTTATATTAACATGTATAATTACATCTCTAGCACACTTCCGTTACATTAATGGATTTAAATGGTTTTCAAAGACTTTACAACTGATAACCCATCCTAAGGATAGGTCATCTGTATCTGATCGATAGGGGTTCGACACCCGATACCCCCGCCGGTCAGCTGTTTGAGAAGGCACTGGCGCTACTGTGAGCGCCGTGGCCTTCTCTCAGCTTACCAAGCACAGCGCCGTACATTGTATAGTGGTTGTGCTTAGTATTGTGCTCAACCCCATTCACTTCTATGGGGCTGAGCTGCGCTTAGGCCACATGACTGATGTACGTGTCGTCACTGGCCTAGGAAAATCTGAGACAACGCAACGGCACAACTGCAAGTGTAGCTTCCTTCTCAAACAGCTGATCGGTGGGGGTGCCGGGTATCGGACCCCCACTGAATAGATACTGATGACCTTTCCTGAGGATAGCAGTAAAATATAGGTAGAAGCAGCACCACACGGTCCTTGGTCGATGTAACACACAATGCAACAGCCTCACCAGTGACCCACGATCCAGCAGGCCATGAGATAAGCGAAAAACAAGATTGGCACCGGGAGCATCTCACATCATCGGAATTTTATTGTGACCTCAAGACATAGTAGAAAAAATGCAGCAACGTTTCGGCTGATACTCAGCCTTTGTCAAGCCTAATGACATCATCACAATTGCATAAATATATACCCCACATATAAAAACACACCCCCTCACAATCACCAATAATAATCGCAGGTCATATCATTTACCAATCCCTATCTCTTGTGTATTAGCCTGTGTAATAGCCTAATAGGTTATTACCTTTCACCTGACCACGAGCATGATGTGGCAAATGCGCACAGCTGAACTTACTTAATAGGGTGTATCCCAGTATCCATGGAAGCTGATGGCGCTAGTTCCTACAGCCAATCGGCTGTTACAATCATATCATGACGCGCGCGGTCATGTGACGCACCCGCTGGTGTCATCAGGATGCGCAACTGCGCATCCGATGACCACAGCACGTAATCGGCGCTCACGCACGGCGTCATTGAGGCGCAGCATCCACAGTGTCATGGTAACGGGACGCATCCTGAGTGTAATCATTCAAAGAGAATCCTTGGCTCAATTATATCAGGATGGATCCATTTGGATCAACAAACCTGTAGATCGCATGGGGCAACTCCGATTACCACAGCTGAAAAAACCGCCTAGTCAACATCATAATATAATGATCATATAGCATTTAATACACACAACAAATTATTTAATCAACCACATTATAAGGGCCATCCATACATTGTATACATCCCCTATTCGCGGAGTATGACACACCAGATAAATTAAAGGGCTTATGATCACCTCAGGGAGCAGGGGATGAACCACCAAAAATGTATATATAATATTGTAAAAACAAGATGTCCCAATATCCAAGGGACATGCTACAGACTCATCTCAATCAATGGAGGTGACGTTAAATTCTATATTAAGGCCAAATGGTTGTAGAGACCTAAGGGTGTGAATCCATTTTAGTTCCTTTCTTCTCAGGATCTTCTTTCTGTCCCCACCCCGTCTCAAATATCCTACACTATCAATAGCACGAAACCTCAATTGATTTATAGAATGATTATGTTCAATGAAATGTTTTGCAACCGGTTTATCCAATGCACCCTTTCTAATTGTACTTTTGTGTTTATTAATTCTTTCTCTCAATTCCATAGTGGTCTCACCCACGTAGATCAAGCTGCATGGGCACTGTATCATCTATACCACATCGGTGGATCTACATGTATAGTGTCCTCTAATTTTGAACAATTTACCACTATATGGGTGTGCAAAACCGTCGCCTTTCATGATGCCACTGCAGTTGCAACATGAAAGGCAAGGGAAATTGCCACCTCTCAATGGTGCCAACCTCTTTTGTCTTTCTACATCTTTACCCCCTACATCTGCTTTAACAATTTTATCGCGTAGGTTAGGACTTCTCTTATAAGCCATCATTGGGGGAGCCGTAAATTCAATGCAGAATCAATCAATTCAATCGGTAATCTTTTATGCAGTATTTGCCATTCTTGTCTAAGAATGGCGGCAATATTTCCACTATCCCCCCATAAATGGACACAAACGGAATCCGAGACCCCTCTTGCTTTTGGGACCTCCTTGTAAAGGTAGAACTACGATCGGTAGTCACAATTTTCTGTCTGGTGCGTTGGATAAATTTTTTAGGGTACCCTCTATTACTGAACTTCCTACACATTTCCTCCACTCTATATTCAAACTGATCTTCATCAGATACAATGCGTCGTACCCTAAGCAGCTGACTCAATGGTAAAGAGTTCACCATACTATGTGGATGGCTACTATCATACATCAACAAAGTATTTTTGTCTGTGGGTTTTTGGAACAGATCAGTTTTGATCTTCCCGTCCTGGACCAGGATTCGGATATCGAGGAACTGCAGCTCACTGACAGATTGTGTCACTGTGAACTGCAGGCCCCAGACCCCAGAATTCAGGTGTACATGAAATTCATCAAGTTCCCATGTGGTACCCGTCCAGATTAAAAATATATCGTCGATGTAGCGCCACCAGCACAGAACTCTCTCAGCAAATCTGCAGCGATATACCAGCCGATCCTCAACCTCCGCCATAAAGATGTTGGCGTAGGTGGGGGCCACATTCGACCCCATGGCCACACCCCGCTTTTTCTGGTAGAAGGTGTCCCCAAAGAGGAAGTAATTCCTCCTCAGGACCACCTCCAGGAGGGCGATGATCAGCTTGCGAGCCCCTAGAGAGAGATCTGTGCTGGCCAGGGCCACATCGACGACATTGAGACCATATGTGTGGTCAATGGACGTATAGAGTGATACAACACCGAAACTGACCAACACATAGCTGTCTGGCAATCTAAGTGAACTCAGTTTGGTTAGGAAATGACCAGTATCCCTGATGTAGGAGGGGGCCGTGGTCGCATGGATCCGTAGGATTTTATCCAGAAAGATAGAGACAATATTAAAGATAGAGCCCCTGCCCGACACAATTGGATGGCCAGGGGGATCCACTAAACTCTTGTGGATCTTCGGTAATACGTATATCACAGGGGTGATCAGATGGCTTACACGTAAATAACTATTCAAATCATCCTCGATGATTCCTTTACCCAAGGCCTTATCCAATATCCCCCCTATGATATCCGCTTTATCCCATTTTGGATCCTTAGTTAATGCCTCATATACTTCACTGTCTCCTACCTGTCTGGAAATTTCATCCACATATTTATGAGTATCCATCACGACCACGGCACCCCCCTTGTCAGCTGAGAAAAACCGCTGCTAATCCTCAACCTATATTTTGCAAAGACTGTAGACTGAAAGAAGCTCAGATTTACCTCTCTTCTTATACAAAAAGCCACCAAATAATCTCCTTGTCATAAGTGCCCATGCAGTGGCCGGGTTTGTGATGGTCCCAACACTACATTGAGTCCCCCGGACACAGCTGAGGTTTTAACACTTGTTGCTGCTCTGCAGAACGGATGGTAAGGCATGGTGCACCCCAATGAAAAATAAGTCTGGAGCGTCAGGGTCTGCAGTTGACCAGTGCAAAACAATACAGGCAAGGCACTGAGTTGGCTTCTCCAGTCTTTTCCCTGGTACAAGAAGGTTCTGTGCTGATGAAAAGCCTGAGCTAGCTGTGCTTCTCTCTGTCAGAAGGCCGGCCCTCTGGTCAAAGGGCTGGTGACACAGAGTCTGTATCTCCATCTTAGCATCTTCTTCTGGTCACTGATGCAGTCTGGCAGACTTTATTCTACTGGACACTAATCCAAATACAGTGCAATAATACTGCAAATAAACAGGATATATTACAATAAAATACAGTTCAACAATATTAAACAGTATGAATGTAAACAGCATAAATCATAGTGCACTTTCACAGTGACTGCCCCTTTAACAGTGACTTTCACAGTGACCACCTCTTTAACAGTGACCATACCTTTAACAGTGACTTTCACAGTGACCGCCCCTTTAACAATGACTTTCACAGTGACCGCCCCTTTAACAGTGACTTTCACAGTGACCGCCCCTTTAACAGTGACTTTCACAGTGGACCGCCCTTTTAACAGTGACCTCCACGGTGATCGTCCCTTTAATAGTAACCGCCCCTTTAACAGTGACTTTCACAGTGGCCATCCCTTTAACCATGATCGCCCCATTAACAGTAACTTTCACAGTGGATGCCCCTTTAACAGTGACCTTCACGGTGACCGCCCCTTTAACAGTGACCTCCACTGTGACCGCCCCTTTAACAGTGACCTCTCTTTTAACAGTGACTTTCACAGTGACCGCCCCTTTAACAGTGACCTCCAGGGTGACCTTCCCTTTAACAGTGACTTCCACAGTGACCGCCCCTTTAACAGTTACTTTCACAGTGACCGCCCCCTTAATAGTGACCGCCCCTTTAACAGTGACTTTCACAGTGACCGCCCCTTTAACAGTGACTTTCACAGTAACCACCCCTTTAACAGTGACTTCCACGGTGTTGGCCCCTTTAACAGTGACTTTCACAGTGACCGACCCTTTAATAGTGACTTTCACAGTGACCGCCTCTTTAAGGGTGGCCGCCCCTTTAACAGTGACCGCCCCTTGAACAGTGACTTTCACAGTGGCCGCCCCTTTAACAGTGGTAGCCCCTTTAACAGTGACCCCCCACGGTGACCACCCCTTTAACAGTGACCGCCCATTTAACAGTGACCTCCCCTTTAACAGTGACTTTCACAATGACCGCCCATTTAACAGTGACTTTTACAGCGACCGCCCCTTTAACAGTGATTTTCACAGTGACCACCCCTTTAACAGTGACTTTCACAGTGACCTGTAAGGAATAAATCAAGGCAACTGGACTTACTGTAGATTTCTTGAAAACGTTTCACTTCCAACGGGCTTTCTCAATTCTGAGTGACTGTACAAATTCTCTGGGAAAAAAAATATGTAACTGAATCAACATCTGGTAATTATACCCAGCAAGGGGTCAGAGGTCAATATACCCAGCATGGGGTCAAAGGTGTTGATGCCATTATCCTAATTGGAGTCAGTAGGTGACAATGACCTCCCAGCAAAAGGTGTCAAGACAGCATTGTATGTGGCAGACAGTAGATGTCTAACCCCCCCCCCCTCCCCCCGCCTCTATTCAAGCTTGGCTTCTCCATTTTTACGTAGATGGCCTCCTTCACACCTCGTTTGTACCAATCGGCCTCCTTATCCAAAACACGTACTTGGTAATTATTAAATGGAGAAGCCAAGCTTGAATAGAGGCGGGTGTCATGCCCTGCTCTGACTATGTGCGGAGGTCGGCCAGATTAGCAGCACGTGTTTAATTTTTTGTTTTGTTTTGGAGTCGTGTTAGATCCGCCTCCCTTCAGGTGCACTGGGTGGGGTCATTGGTTTAAATTGCACTCAATCCCAGTGTTCTGTGCGGGTTATAGAATTCAGTCTGGCCTGCTTTACACGCACTTCATACGTTTCAAAGGCTTTTATCGACAATTACATGACATTTATGCAAAGAGTCAGTATTTGCAGTGTTGGCCCTTCTTTTTCAGGACCTCTGCAATTCGACTGGGCATGCTCTCAATCAACTTCTGAGCCAATTCCTGACTGATAGCAACCCATTCTTTCATAATCACTTCTTGGAGTTTGTCAGAATTAGTGGGTTTTTGTTTGTCCACCCGCCTCTTGAGGATTGACCACAAGTTCTCAATGGGATTAAGATCTGGGGAGTTTCCAGGCCATGGACCCAAAATGTTAACGTTTTGGTCCCCGAGCCACTTAGTTATCACTTTTGCCTTATGTCACGGTGCTCCATCGTGCTGGAAAATGCATTGTTCTTCACAAAACTGTTGTTGGATTGTTGGAAGAAGTTGCTGTTGGAGGGTGTTTTGGTACCATTCTTTATTCATGGCTGTGTTTTTGGGCAAAATTGTGAGTGAGCCCACTGATTGTAGCGCTCACCTTTTCTTCTCCGGACAAGCCTTTTTCCTGATGCCCTAAACAATCAGAAAGAGGCTTCATCGGAGAATATGACTTTTCCCCAGTCCTCAGCAGTCCATTCACCATATTTTCTGCAGAAGATCAATCTGTCCCTGATTTTTTTTTGGAGAGAAGTGACTTCTTTGCTGCTCTTTTTGACACCGGGCCATCTTCCAAAAGTTTTCGCCTCACTGTGCATGCAGATGCGCTCACACCTGCCTGCTGCCATTCCTGAGCAAGCTCTGCACTGGTGGCACTCTGATCCCGCATCTGAATCCTCTTTAGGAGACGATCCTGGCGCTTGCTGGACTTTCTTGGACGCCCTGAAGCCTTCTTAACAAGAATTGAACCTCTTTCCTTGAAGTTCTTGATGATCCTATAAATTGTTGATTGAGGTGCAATCTTAGTAGCCACAATATCCTTGCCTATGAAGCCATTTCTATGCAACGCAATATTGGCTGCTTGCGTTTCTTTGCAGGTCACCATGGTTAACAATGGAAGAACAATGATTTCAAGCATCAGCCTCCTTTTAACAGGTCAAGTCTGTCATTTTAACCCAATCAGCCTGACATAATGATCTCCAGCCTTGTGCTTGTCAACATTCTCACCTGAGTTAACAAGACGATTACTGAAATGATTTCAGCAGGTCCTTTAATGACAGCAATGAAATGCAGTGGAAAGGTTTTTGGGGGATTAAGTTAATTTTCATGGCAAAGAAGGACTATGCAATTCATCTGATCACTCTTCATAACATTCTGGAGTATATGCAAATTGCTATTATAAAAACTTAAGCAGCAACTTTTCCAATTTCCAATATTTATGTAATTCTCAAAACTTTTGGCCATGACTGTACATCCCTCGTCTGTTTCATACAATGTAATCACTTACCAGTAATTATAAAACAGGAATACAATGGTATTCTCAACTTTCTCCAAGTTTATTATATCAGTGGTTTCTTGTATATAGACATTAAAGGGCCTGATAATCTTTCAAACTAAAGGAACAAGGAAGTATTCACACCCCCTCCTGGATTAGAAGGAAATCTTCAAGTACAATGCAAGTGGATTTCTGCTAATGAGTGGAATTTGTCACACCCTCTTCATCGGAGTACTTTGCATACATTTACATTTTTTTATCTCTTATCTTATTGGTTTTCAGTAAAACATTGGGTAACTAAAGTGAGTCATCGTTATGCAATAATCATCAGAATGTGTTTATCCAATGACAATTAAAATGTCCCCTTAAAGGGGTTGTTCCAACTTATCCACATACTGCTAGGGACAGTGAAATGACAAAGAAGAAGAATTGTATGTGTAGAATAGGGACAAGCAGGGAAGCTGTCAGCCAGGGAGTAAGGAGTTGGGAGTGGGGAGTGCTTCAAGTCGTTGCCCTGCTGGGACACTATGTCATCCCTTTCATACTTATAGTACTTAAGTGTACAAAGTAACTTGTCTTGTAGGATGGTCACATATAGCTCAGTATCGAGACCACCATTGATCCTGGTCAAGTATCCAATGCCTTTGGCTGGGAAACAACCCCATATCATCAGGCTTCCTCCACTGAACTTGACAGTTCCTTCAATTTCTCAATTAGCCCCCTTTCCTTGTTTCTTCCAGACCCATTTGCACCCATCAGAGCCCAGTCTATTGACTTTGACTCATCACTCCAAATCACCTGTTTCAAATCTTCTACTGTCAACTGTTCATACTTCTTTGCAAACTCAAGCCAATGCATCTTATGACAATATTGAAGTTGAGGATTCTTCACCTTTTTTGGGCCACCATTCCATACTTGTGCAATGCCTGCATATAGTGTGATCTCACTATAACAAAGCATACGAGCCACCTCCACTGCCGCGTTTGTCACACCAGAACTGATAGACCATGCCTAAACGTCCACCACTTGGCTTTGGAATGGATGGACAGACTACATTACATATTCTTTCAACTGTAATGACACTCATATTATGCAGTTTGACATTTGTGCGTGTTGTATGGGCAGGGATTTTGACACAGTCAAAGAATAATTTTTTAATGCTTGGTTCCCCAAGCCACACCGCATGTTTAAACATCATCTGCCCCGATAAGGGACAATTTGTGGAAGCTCTGGAATATAAAAAATCATGACACATGTGCTGGTGCGGTAAACACACTGTATGTTAACAATGTAGAATGTGCGTTAACCCATAGTTATGTATGTCAGTGTCACTCAGACATAATTTGCGATTGCTGTCATTGTGTTCCAGAGCTTGGGGAGGGGCAAGGGTAAAAAAAGTCATAAAAAATAAACAAAAAGAGACAACAGGTTTTCCTAGTCCTAGGAGAATAGAGGGGGTTATATACCAATTTTCAGGGCAACTTGAGCAACTTTGGTTCAGTCCAAACTTTTTTTAAAATTCAACAAACCTGAACCAAACCTTGAGTGGTTCGTTCATCTCTACTTTGGAGTGTGAGAGGAAACCTGTGGCGAAACCAACCTCGCCACGGTGTTTTGGAGGGGGCTGTTTGCCCTCCAGGATTACGGCCCTTTGAGATACTTTTGCTAACTTTTAAACCCCTGAACCTATTCAAGTGAATTTTGGATAGGTTTGTCCCCAAGTTATACTGTTTAAATTGATGTAAGTTATATGTATGGACAATGTAACCTCACAAAGTTGTAACAATTTATAATAAGTGTAACTTGTCAGCTTGGGAGGAATATGCTGGGTGTGGTTCTATTGTCCCATTGTCCCATTGTGTGTTTAAATGGTGATGTCTGTTCTGTTGTCTCCACATGTGTATTGGCGATCTCCCCTTTGTCCTGAGAGATAATTGGATTGCCCTCGGTTGTCTCCGGGACAGAGAGGAAGAAACCATGATGCATTGTGGGGATGTGTTGTATCTGTTCTGTGTCGCAGTCTCCCTTCTGGTCCTCTAGGGGGCGTGAACGATTGGTTGCTATACTTGCATTGTGTGTGTTGTAAGATATTGATTGGTTGGATTTCAAAACCCTGTGGGCAGTACTATGTTTGTTTTTTATGAATAAAAGAGACTGTATCTGAAGTACAGTCAGACCACTGCTTGACCCTCAACACAGAGCCTTGTCTCGTCATTGGGGATTCCCTGTATGCTGTTGGAGACTGATTGCCAGGAGTGTAAGCTGACTGTATGCTTTTCCTGTTCGTCTGCTGGCAGCTATTCGCGAGGTTCCAGTTTGGAGTGCTATTTTGTATCCAGTTCGGGAGTTTGGTGTTCTGCAGTAGCTGTGCCTGTCTCTCAGAAAGGGGCATATCGCCTAAACGGATTTTAACCCCTTGTCTGCTGAAACGGTCCGTTACAAAACCCATTCAAATGCTTGGGCAGATTCAAACCAGTGTTATTCAGAGCCACCATGTTGCTCAATTAAAAACTAACTGCACTTTCACAAAACTTTTGAACCTCACAGTCACTGAAATCACTCGCAAGTGCCCAGGGGAGGAGTTCAGTGTGTAAGTGCCCAGACTGCTCGGCCTTCATTTCACTTCACTCCTCCCCAGCCTCTGCCTTTGCCCGCCCTCCAAGTCCGGCCCTATTAATGAGGCAAGAGACTTGGAGGGCGGGCAAAGGCAGAGACTGGGGAGGAGTAAAGCGAAAAGAAGGCAGAGCAGCCTGGGCACCTACACACTGAAAGCCGCCCCTGGCCACTTGCGAGTGCTCATTTGCATATTAATTAAACTTTGTTTTTTCTGCTGGTGCAAGTCTAAAGACAAAGACAAAGGTACCGCTACAATCCTGTATAGGTGTGCTACAGAGCCATGTAAGCACTGTATATGGCCATATGGAGGTGACAGACTCCCTTTAACAGGGTTTATTACAAGGAAATATTTCCATGTCTTATTTCCCCTTTTGCGGTGCAGTTATATGTTCTAAAGCATCTTTTGGCTTTTATTCGTGGGAAGAAAAGGGCTTATCAGTTGTGTGGTGAAGTGTGAAAATTACAGCCCTTTTTGTCGTGTATTAGTGGCAAAAGTAAAATATATTTGCCGGTCAGCGGTGCGGTTATCTGTTTTAAAGTAATTTTTGCCGTGTATTAGTGGCAAACCAAAAATATATTTGCCAGTCAGCTCTACAGTTATATGATTGAAAGCCTTTTGTGGCGTGTATTACCGCAAAAAGAAAAAATATATTTGCCGGTCAGCGGTGCAGTTATCTGTGGCTAAGCCTTCTGTGACGTGTATCCGTGAAAATAAATATATTTGCAGCTCAGCGTAGGGCTGGGCGATATGGCCTAAAATCTATCTAAGCATGTGCGATATAACGATATATCACTATATATTTTTTTCTTCTGTATGTATACAAATTACAAAACTTTTCAAGACATTTTTAAGATGTGTATTGTGTAACAGATCTTTTTCCAAACAATGTAAAGATGAAGTGTTAGTAAAAAAACAATATTGTTTAAAATAAACTGCAAAATGTAAAAAAATAAACATTACATTTCTTCCTCCTGTCTTGATTACTTAGTTATATTGCATAAAAATAAAGTTGCACTTATTTGAACTAAAACCCCTTCAAGTTCAACAGGTGTCTTTTTCATTAAAGGGAACTAACAGCAGCATAAAGTAGATACAGGTGAGTTGTTTTCAGCGATCTGTTGTTTAAAAGTAAGTGGTTGCCGAGAACCAACATCACAATCATTGCCGACTGGGCCTGGAAAATAGTCACGGCCACCTGAGAAGAGTCATGGTTGTTCATAAATTCCTCATCTCCCTGCCCACCTGCTGATGGCTGACAGTCTTCTACCAAGTTCCCTTTCTCTCTAGGAGAGAACTGGCAATCATCAGCAGGTGGGTGATAGAGCAGGAGATTTTGAATAACCAGGACTCTTCTCAGGTAGATTTCACTCTTTTCCAGGCCTGGGTTGCAATGATTATGATGCTGGTTCTCGGCAACCACTTACTTTTAGCTCATCATTGACACACCGCTGAAATTAGGGCTGCAGCTAACGATTATTTGAATAATCGATTAGTTGCCGATTAATTTCTACGATTAATCGATTAATCGGGAAAAACGACAAAATTACAAAACAGAGAGGTTTATATGATCTTACTTGAAAAATTATGTTCAAAGGCCATATTAAAACAAATTGTGGACGACACTATTATGGGGGATCTGTGGACGACACTATTATGGGGGATCTGTGGACGACACTATTATGGGGGATCTGTGGACGACACTATTATGGGGGATCTGTGGACGACACTATTATGGGGGATCTGTGGACGACACTTATGGGGGATCTGTGGACGACACTTATGGGGGATCTGTGGACGACACTTATGGGGGATCTGTGGACGACACTTATGGGGGATCTGTGGACGACACTATTATGGGGGATCTGTGGACGACACTATTATGGGGGATCTGTGGACGGCGTAGTTATGGAGAGGGGGATCTGTGGACGGCGTAGTTATGGAGAGGGGGATCTGTTGGTGGCGTAGTTATGGAGAGGGGGATATGTGCACTGTTATGGGCATAACAGTGCACAGATCCCTTTCCTCATAACAGTGCACAGATCCCCCTTCCCATAGCAGTGCCATACACAGACCCCCCCTCCTCCCCATAGCAGTGCTATACACAGACCCCCCTCCCCATAGCAGTGCCATAGACAGATCCTCCCCCCTCCCCATAGCAGTGCTATACACAGACCCCCCCTTCCCATAGCAGTGCCATAGACAGATCCCCCCTCCCCCTAACAGCCCCGGCCCCGAGGCTTGCATCTTTATTTTACCTTTTTACAATGACGCTCCCGCTCCTGTAACAGCCAGGCAGAGCGGACGGCGGCGTAACGTCACTCAATCACGTGACGCGCCTGCTCCGCCCACTTCATGAATGAAGGAGGCGGAGCAGGCGTGTCACGTGAGTGAGTGACGTTACGCCGCCGTCCGCTCTGCCTGGCTGTTACAGGAGCGGAAGTGTCATTGTAAAAAGATAAAATAAAGATGCAGCGACCGCCCGCCCGCCCGAATAGCAACGAATCGGCGATTATTCGATAACTGGATTCGTCGACAACGAATCCAGTTATCGAATATAATCGATTACATCGATTAATCGTTGCAGCCCTAGCTGAAATCAGAATTTCTGTCACTATTTTATGATGACCTCTAGGTCAGCATAAAGCTGATGACAGGTTCTTTGTAAATATACAGCAAATTTCAAACTTTGTTTGCAATATGTAGTGCAAATACGAACATGACTGAACAAAATCAGTGTTTATGCTTCTTGCGTACCGTGATTAAACTTCTTGCACATTAGACATTGTTTTTCGCCAGGAACACAAGTTTGTCCACAGTCTCAGGCTTCAGTGCAGATCGGTGGCATGTTACCATGTTGCCACTGGTGTTGAATAGTGTTGATCATGAATATTCGAATTTCGCATTTTTATCGCGAATATAGGTACATCGAAAATTCGCAAATATTTTGAATATAGTTCTATATATTCGTAATTTCGAATATTCACTTTTTTTTTTCCTTTTTTTTTTCCTTTTTATTCGATTCTTTTTTTTTTTTAACCAGTACACATGATCCCTCCTTGCTTCTAGCTTGTGGGCCAATAAGAAGGCTGCAATATACTTGACTTTAGGAGTAGTAGTGTTTGCGAATTTTGCTCTATATTCGTTTTTTTTTTGAATATTCGCTATATTGCTATATATTCTTGTTTTAGAATATTACAAATATTCGAAAAAACGAAGTTATAGCAATATAGCGAATATTCGAAAAAAAACGAATATAGAGAAATTTAGCTAATATAGTGCTGTAATCTTTCTTTTTTATAGCTGTAATTTTTTTCCAATCTGAACTTCAGATGAGAAAAAAATTACAATTATTAGACAAAGAAGATTATAGCACTATATTAGCCAAATTGCTCTATATTCGTTTTTTTCGAATATTCGCTATATTGCTATATATTCTTGTTTTAGAATATTACGAATATTCGAAAAAACTAAGTTATAGCAATATAGTGAATATTCGAAAAAAAATTGAATATAGAGCAATTTAGCTAATATAGTGCTATAATCTTCTTTGTCTAATAATTGTAAGTTGAAAAATTCGCAATAAAAAATTCGAATTCCGAAAATTCGCATATTACACAATCATTACCTTGCCGATTTTTTTAGTAAAATAAAATATCGTAGACTATAACGAATATTCGAATTTGCGAATATTCTACAAAATATTCACTAAATATTGCGAATTTGAATATGACCCCTGCCGCTCATCACTAGTGTTGAATGCCATTTCTGAGGGGGCACTCGTGGCAAGTATGCAAAGGTATTTCTTGGCTAGGCTTGCCACCCTGGGAAAATTAGCCTGGTGCATCCTCCACAACACCAGTGTGCCAACTTCTTCTTCTACATCCAGTGCCTGCAGGTAACTCTTAAGCTCAATTTCAATTGTTTCTCTGTCAGTCAAGGCAGCTGGGCCAGGCTGAGCGGATGTATTTTTGAAAAAGCTGCACAGACTTAATTTATTCCTCTTGGGTTCTCTCTGGGCTTCTCCATCAGCTCCTGTGCTTGTGTGTGATGGTGGTGCCTCTGTGGCAGACACAGCTTGCGTCTCTAGCAGTGCCTGAATTTCTGCTGCTGCTTTTGTGAAGATGAACTCTTTTCGGTCATCTGCTATATATGATGATCTGAAGCGTGGTTTGACAAAGGAGGCCATATTCAGGACGTCATCAGTTGTAGATTTGCCTACCGATGTCGAGGTGGAGCCTGTGGCCGAAGCACTGCAGTCTTGTTCAGCCGTTCATTTCCACTGCTTTCACGATATTTGCGCCATTGTCAGTGGTTATGCAGACTTGTAACTCTTCTTTAAGTCCCCATGACTCCAGAGCTTCCTTTAATCCCTGAGATATCCGTTCACTAGAGTTGAGCGAACACCTGGATGTTCGGGTTCGAGAAGTTCGGCCGAACTTCCCGAAAATGTTCGGGTTCGGGATCCGAACCTGATCCGAACTTAGTCCCGAACCCGAACCCCATTGAAGTCAATGGGGACCCGAACTTTTCGGCACTAAAACGGCTGTAAAACAGCCCAGGAAAGGGCTAGAGGGCTGCAAAAGGCAGCAACATGTAGGTAAATCCCCTGCAAACAAATGTGGATAGGGAAATGAATAAAAATAAAAATTAAATAAATAAAAATTAACCAAAATCAATTGGAGAGAGGTCCCATAGCAGAGAATCTGGCTTCCCGTCACCCACCACTGGAACAGTCCATTCTCAGATATTTAGGCCCCGGCACCCAGGCAGAGGAGAGAGGTCCCGTAACAGAGGATCTGGCTTCATGTCAGCAGAGAATCAGTCTGCATGTCATAGCAGAGAATCAGGCTTCACGTCACCCACCACTGCAACAGTCCATTGTCATAAATTTAGGCCCAGCACCCAGGCAGAGGAGAGAGGTCCCGTAACAGACAATCTGGCTTCATGTCAGCAGAGAATTAGTCTGCATGTCATAGCAGAGAATCAGGCTTCACGTCAGCCACCAATGCAACAGTCCATTGTCAGATATTTAGGCCCAGCACCCAGGCAGAGGAGAGAGGTCCCGTAACAGACAATCTGGCTTCATGTCAGAAGAGAATCAGTCTTCATGTCATAGCAGAGAATCAGGCTTCACGTCACCCACCACTGTAAGAGTCCATTTTCATAAATTTAGGCCCAGCACCCAGGCAGAGGAGAGAGGTCCCGTAACAGACAATCTGGCTTCATGTCAGCAGAGAATTAGTCTGCATGTCATAGCAGAGAATCAGGCTTTACGTCAGCCACCAATGCAACAGTCCATTGTCAGATATTTAGGCCCAGCACCCAGGCAGAGGAGAGAGGTCCCGTAACAGAGGATCTGGCTTCATATCAGCAGAGAATCAGTCTTCATATCATAGCAGAGAATCAGGCTTCACGTCACCCACCACTGCAACAGTCCATTTTCATAAATTTAGGCCCAGCACCCAGGCAGAGGAGAGAGGTCCCGTAACAGAGGATCTGGCTTCATGTCAGCAGAGAATCAGTCTGCATGTCATAGCAGAGAATCAAGCTTCACATCAGCCACCACTGCAACAGTCCATTGTCATAAATTTAGGCCCAGCACCCAGGCAGAGGAGAGAGGTCCCGTAACAGACAATCTGGCTTCATGTCAGCAGAGAATCAGTCTTCATGTCATAGCAGAGAATCAGTCTTCATGTCATAGCAGAGAATCAGGCATCACGTCACCCACCACTGTAAGAGTCCATTTTCATAAATTTAGGCCCAGCACCCAGGCAGAGGAGAGAGGTCCCGTAACAGACAATCTGGCTTCATGTCAGCAGAGAATCAGTCTTCATGTCATAGCAGAGAATCAGGCTTCACGTCACCCACCACTGTAAGAGTCCATTTTCATAAATTTAGGCCCAGCACCCAGGCAGAGGAGAGAGGTCCCGTAACAGACAATCTGGCTTTATGTCAGCAGAGAATTAGTCTGCATGTCATAGCAGAGAATGAGGCTTCACGTCAGTCACCACTGCAACAGTCTATTGGCATATATTTAGGCCCAGCACCCAGGCAGAGGAGAGAGGTCCCGTAACAGAGGATCTGGCTTCATGTCAGCAGAGAATCAGTCTGCATGTCATAGCAGAAAATCAGGCTTCACATCAGCCACCACTGCAACAGTCCATTGTCAGATATTTAGGCCCAGCACCCAGGCAGAGGAGAGAGGTCCCGTAACAGAGAATCTGTCTTCATGTCAGCAGAGAATTAGTCTGCATGTCATAGCAGAGGATCAGGCTTCACGTCACCCAACATTGGAACAGTCCATTGGCATATATTTAGGCCCAGCACCCAGACAGAGGAGAGGTTCATTCAACTTTGGGTAGCCTCGCAATATAATGGTAAAATGAAAATAAAAATAGGATTGAATGAGGAAGTGCCCTGGAGTCCAATAATATATGGTTAAGGGGAGGTAGTTAATGTCTAATCTGGACAAGGGACGGACAGGTCCTGTGGGATCCATGCCTGGTTCATTTTTATGAACGTCAGCTTGTCCACATTGGCTGTAGACAGGCGGCTGCGTTTGTCTGTAATGACGCCCCCTGCCGTGCTGAATACACGTTCAGACAAAACGCTGGCTGCCGGGCAGGCCAGCACCTCCAAGGCATAAAAGGCTAGCTCTGGCCACGTGGACAATTTAGAGACCCAGAAGTTGAATGGGGCCGAACCATCAGTCAGTACGTGGAGGGGTGTGCACACGTACTGTTCCACCATGTTAGTGAAATGATGCCTCCTGCTAACACGTTGCGTATCAGGTGGTGGTGCAGTTAGCTGTGGCGTGTTGACAAAAGTTTTCCACATCTCTGCCATGCTAACCCTGCCCTCAGAGGAGCTGAGCATGACACAGCTGCCTTGGCGACCTCTTGCTCCTCCTCTGCCTTGGCCTTGGGCTTCCACTTGTTCCCCTGTGACATTTGGGAATGCTCTCAGTAGCGCGTCTACCAACGTGCGCTTGTACTCGCGCATCTTCCTATCACGCTCCAGTGCAGGAAGTAAGGTGGGCACATTGTCTTTGTAGCGTGGATCCAGCAGGGTGGCAACCCAGTAGTCCGCACAGGTTAAAATGTGGGCAACTCTGCTGTCGTTGCGCAGGCACTGCAGCATGTAGTCGCTCATGTGTGCCAGGCTGCCCAGGGGTAAGGACAAGCTGTCCTCTGTGGGAGGCGTATCGTCATTGTCCTGCCTTTCCTCCCAGCCACGCACCAGTGATGGACCCAAGCTGCGTTGGGTGCCACCCCGCTGTGACCATGCTTCATCCTCATCCTCCTCCACCTCCTCCTCATCCTCGTCCTCCTCGTCCTCCAGTAGTGGGCCCTGGCTGGCCACATTTGTACCTGGCCTCTGCTGTTGCCAAAAACCTCCCTCTGAGTCACTTCGAAGAGACTGGCCTGAAAGTGCTAAAAATGACCCCTCTTCCTCCTCCTCCTCCTCCTCCTGGGCCACCTCCTCTTCCATCATCGCCCTAAGTGTTTTCTCAAGGAGACATAGAAGTGGTATTGTAACGCTGATAACGGCGTCATCGCCACTGGCCATGTTGGTGGAGTACTCGAAACAGCGCAACAGGGCACACAGGTCTCGCATGGAGGCCCAGTCATTGGTGGTGAAGTGGTGCTGTTCTGTAGTGCGACTGACCCGTGCGTGCTGCAGCTGAAACTCCACTATGGCCTGCTGCTGCTCGCACAGTCTGTCCAGCATGTGCAAGGTGGAGTTCCACCTGGTGGGCACGTCGCATATGAGGCGGTGAGCGGGAAGGCCGAAGTTACGCTGTAGCGCAGACAGGCGAGCAGCAGCAGGATGTGAACGCCGGAAGCGCGAACAGACGGCCCGCACTTTATGCAGCAGCTCTGACATGTCGGGGTAGTTGTGAATGAACTTCTGCACCACCAAATTCAGCACATGCGCCAAGCAAGGGATGTGCGTCAAATTGGCTAGTCCCAGAGCTGCAACGAGATTTCGCCCATTATCACACACCACCAGGCCGGGCTTGAGGCTCACCGGCAGCAACCACTCGTCGGTCTGTTGTTCTATACCACGCCACAACTCCTGTGCGGTGTGGGGCCTGTCCCCCAAACATATGAGTTTCAGAATGGCCTGCTGACGTTTACCCCGGGCTGTGCTGAAGTTGGTGGTGAAGGTGTGTGGCTGACTGGATGAGCAGGTGGAAGAAGAGGAGGAGGAAGCCGAGAAGGAGGAGGTGGCAACAGGAGGCAAAGAATGTTGCCCTGCGATCCTTGGCGGCGGAAGGACGTGCGCTAAACAGCTCTCCGCCTGGGGCCCAGCTGCCACTACATTTACCCAGTGTGCAGTTAGGGAGATATAGAGTCCCTGGCCGTGCTTACTGGTCCACGTATCTGTGGTTAGGTGGACCTTGCTACAGATGGCGTTGCGCAGTGCACACTTGATTTTATCGGATACTTGGTTGTGCAGGGAAGGCACGGCTCTCTTGGAGAAGTAGTGGCGGCTGGGAACAACATACTGTGGGACAGCAAGCGACATGAGCTGTTTGAAGCTGTCTGTGTCCACCAGCCTAAATGACAGCATTTCATAGGCCAGTAGTTTAGAAATGCTGGCATTCAGGGCCAGGGATCGAGGGTGGCTAGGTGGGAATTTACGCTTTCTCTCAAATGTTTGTGAGATGGAGAGCTGAACGCTGCTGTGTGACATGGTTGAGACGCTTGGTGACGGAAGTGGTGGTGGTGTTGGTGGTACATCCCCTGTTTGCTGGGCGGCAGGTGCCAACGTTCCTCCAGAGGCAGAGGAAGAGGCCGAGGCGGCAGCAGCAGAAGAGGTAGCAGGGGGAGCCTGAGTGACTTCCTTGGTTTTAAGGTGTTTACTCCACTGCAGTTCATGCTTTGCATGCAGGTGCCTGGTCATGCAGGTTGTGCTCAGGTTCAGAACGTTAATGCCTCGCTTCAGGCTCTGATGGCACAGAGTGCAAACCACTCGGGTCTTGTCGTCAGCACATTGTTTGAAGAAGTGCCATGCCAGGGAACTCCTTGAAGCTGCCTTTGGGGTGCTCGGTCCCAGATGGCGGCGGTCAGTAGCAGACGGAGTCTCTTGGCGGCGGGTGTTCTGCTTTTGCCCATTGCTCCCTCTTTTGCTACGCTGTTGGCTCGGTCTCACCACTGCCTCTTCCTCCGAACTGTGAAAGTCAGTGGCACGACCTTCATTCCATGTGGGGTCTAGGACCTCATCGTCCCCTGCATCGTCTTCCACCCAGTCTTGATCCCTGACCTCCTGTTCAGTCTGCACACTGCAGAAAGACGCAGCAGTTGGCACCTGTGTTTCGTCATCATCAGAGACATGCTGAGGTGGTATTCCCATGTCCTCATCATCAGGAAACATAAGTGGTTGTGCGTCAGTGCATTCTATGTCTTTCACCGCTGGGGAAGGGCTAGGTGGATGCCCTTGGGAAACCCTGCCAGCGGAGTCTTCAAACAGCATAAGAGACTGCTGCATAACTTGAGGCTGAGACAGTTTCCCTGGTATGCATGGGGGTGATGTGACAGACTGATGGGGTTGGTTTTCAGGCGCCATCTGTGCGCTTTCTGCAGAAGACTGGGTGGGAGATAATGTGAACGTGCTGGATCCACTGTCGGCCACCCAATTGACTAATGCCTGTACCTGCTCAGGCCTTACCATCCTTAGAACGGCATTGGGCCCCACCATATATCGCTGTAAATTCTGGCGGCTACTGGGACCTGAGGTAGTTGGTACACTAGGACGTGTGGATGTGGCAGAACGGCCACGTCCTCTCCCAGCACCAGAGGGTCCACTAACACCACCACGACCATGTCCACGTCCGCGTCCCTTACTAGATGTTTTCCTCATTGTTATGGTTCACCACAACAACAAAAATATTATTTGGCCCAATGTATTGTATTCAAATTCAGCGGGATATAAATTTGAGGCCTAGTATTTAGGCGCTGGGTGACCGGTATGGATTTAGTGACAGAATTAGACTTGGAAATGCACAGTAGCGTGTGTGTGAAGTTATTCTGAATGACCCTATGTGCACCTTGAATATTATATACCCTTTTAGGGATAGATTTCAAATAGCTCTGATATAGCAGAAACCACTAAATTATGAAATTGCTAAATTGGGAATTGTATTTCAACCCAGAACAAAAAATGTGCTTTGACGGACACTAAATAACTTGCCCAGCCACAACAGTACAGCGGTAACGACAGATGTAGCGGGATATAAATTTGAGGCCTAGTATTTAGGCGCTGGGTGACCGGTATGGATTTACTAACAGAATTAGACTTGGAAATGCACAGTAGCATGTGTGTGAAGTTATTCTGAATGACCCTATGTGCACCTTGAATATTATATACCCTTTTAGGGATAGATTTCAAATAGCTCTGATATAGCAGAAACCACTAAATTATGAAATTGCTAAATTGGGAATTGTATTTCAACCCAGAACAAAAAATGTGCTTTGGCGGACACTAAATAACTTGCCCATCCACAACAGGACAGCGGTAACGACAGATTTAGCGGGATATAAATTTGAGGCCTAGTATTTAGGCGCTGGGTGACCGGTATGGATTTAGTGACGGAATTAGACTTGGAAATGCACAGTAGCGTGTGTGTGAAGTTATTCTGAATGACCCTATGTGCACCTTGAATATTATATACCCTTTTAGGGATAGATTTCAAATAGCTCTGATATAGCAGAAACCACTAAATTATGAAATTGCTAAATTGGGAATTGTATTTCAACCCTGAACAAAAAATGTGGTTTGACGGACACTAAATAACTTGCCCAGCCACAACAGTACAGCGGTAATGACAGATTTAGCGGGATATAAATTTGAGGCCTAGTATTTAGGCGCTGGGTGACCGGTATGGATTTAGTGACAGAATTAGACTGGGATATGGCCAAAAAATAACCACACTATTGCTGGTTAAATGCACTTGGTGTGACAGCTTGACCAACCACACTACTGAGGGTTAAATGCACTTGGTGACGGGCGCAGCTTGCCCCTGATGTAGTATATGGCCAAAAAATGAACAGACTATTGCTGGTTAAATGCACTTGGTGTGACAGCTTCACCCTGATGTAGGCTTTAGCCAAAAAACAACCACACCATTGAGGGTTAAATGCACTTGGTGACAGGCGCAGCTTGCCCCTGATGTAGTATATGGCCAAAAAATGAACAGACTATTGCTGGTTAAATGCACTTGGTGTGACAGCTTGACCAACCACACTACTGAGGGTTAAATGCACTTGGTGACGGGCGCAGCTTGCCCCTGATGTAGTATATGGCCAAAAAATGAACAGACTATTGCTGGTTAAATGCACTTGGTGTGACAGCTTGACCAACCACACTACTGAGGGTTAAATGCACTTGGTGACGGGCGCAGCTTGCCCCTGATGTAGTATATGGCCAAAAAATGAACAGACTATTGCTGGTTAAATGCACTTGGTGACAGGCGCAGCTTGCCCCTGATTTAGCCAAAAAATTAACAGACTATTGCTGGTTAAATGCACTTGGTGTGACAGCTTCACCCTGATGTAGGCTTTAGCCAAAAAACAACCACACCATTGAGGGTTAAATGCACTTGGTGACGGGCGCAGCTTGCCCCTGATGTAGTATATGGCCAAAAAATAAACAGACTATTGCTGGTTAAATGCACTTGGTGTGACAGCTTCACCCTGATGTAGGCTTTAGCCAAAAAACAACCACACCATTGAGGGTTAAATGCACTTGGTCGCAGCTTGGATGCACTTGGTCGCAGCACCGCACAAGACACAAAATGGCCGCCGATCACCCCAGAAAAAAGTGACTGACAAACGGTCTGGCAGCCTAAAAACAGTGAGCATTTGAATTTCAGCAGCTCAATGATGCACAGCTGCAGATCGATCGATTAATCAAGTCCTTTGGAGGAGTTAATCTGCCTAATCTCGCCCTACTGTCGCAGCCGCAACCTCTCCCTACGCTAATCAGAGCAGAGTGACGGGCGGCGCTATGTGACTCCAGCTTAAATAGAGGCTGGGTCACATGGTGCTCTGGCCAATCACAGCCATGCCAATAGTAGGCATGGCTGTGACGGCCTCTTGGGGCAAGTAGTATGACGCTTGTTGATTGGCTGCTTTGCAGCCTTTCAAAAAGCGCCAAGAAAGCGTTACAAAAGCGCCAAGAAAGCGACGAACACCGAACCCGGACTTTTACGAAACTGTCCGGGTTCGGGTCCGTGTCACGGACACCCCAAAATTCGGTACGAACCCGAACTATACAGTCCGAGTTCGCTCATCCCTACCGTTCACCAATATTATCCTCAGGGAAATAAGCTGTCTGTAGGCATCTGCTGTACAACTTCCACTTATCATTGATGAAGTGGACTGTGAGACCAATGTAAGGTCCATTGTGTGACTGAACCACAAGTCCGTAGTAGTTGCATAGTGTTTTATGCTCCGGATTTCTTTCTTCACTTGCTCGCGGACTTTGTCATACAGTTTGGATCAAAGTGCTTGCGGCTAGGTACCTCGTAACGTGGATGGCTTTTCTCCACTGTAAGAAACGGTACCATGTCCTTACACAGGTAAAGGGTAATGGCATTTGCAATATCAATCCACCACCGATTTCTTTTGTCATATGGAATGCCTTTAGAAAATGCTTTTAAAATATTAATCTGGTGTGTAGGGGCAGGGTCACCTTTTTGGTTTCCACTTGACTGACTGCACATTTGTGGAGGAGGGTGCAGTTTTTGGCTAACTTGTATTCCCCAGCTTTGCTATTATTCTCGCCCGGCATAGTTTGCAGATTATATTTTTCTGCTCAACATCTGACTCCTTAAACCCAAACCAGGTCCATATGACCGACGTCGCACTGGTCTTCTTTATGAGCACCTCCTCCACACGTATCAGCTCCTCCATGCTTGCGAGTTGACCAAAACAGGCACACAGCTTTATGACATCTAGGGCTGCAGGAAACGATTATTTTAGCAAATGAATATTAGTGCTCTAATAAGAAAAAACGAACATATTGCTAAAATTGTTTGATGAAAACAATATTTTTATTTATCAGCCTCATGCCATTGCCACCATCATCATGTCCCCCAGCCAGCACCATCAGCCCCATGCCATTGCCACCATCATCATGTCCCCCAGCCAGCGCCATCAGCCTCATGCCATTGCCACCATCATCATGTCCCCCAGCCAGCGCCATCAGCCCCATGCCATTGCCACCATCATCATGTCCCCCAGCCAGCGCCATCAGCCCCATGCCATTGCCACCATCATCATGTCCCCCAGCCAGCGCCATCAGCCCCATGTGCCATTGCCACCATCATCATGTCCCCCAGCCAGCACCATCAGCCCATGTCATTTCCACCATAATCATGTCCCCCAGCCAGAGCTATCAGCCCCATGCCATTGCCATTTGCCACCATCATCATGTCCCCCAGCCAGCACCATCAGCCCCATGCCATTGCCACATCAACATGTCCCCCAGCCAGCGCCATCAGCCCCATGCCATTGCCATTTAACACCATCATCATGTCCCCCAGCCAGCGCCATCAGCCCCATGCCATTGCCACCATTATCATGTCCCCCAGTCAGCGCCATCAGCCCCATGCCATTATTTGCCACCATCATCATGCCCCCCAGCCAGCGCCATCATCAGCCCCATGCCATAGCCATCCACCCCCTGAGCCCCCCCACCCCCCGGTAGAGTCAGGCCCCTGCTGCTACTTACCTTTGCTGCACGGCTGGCTGATGGAGTCAGCAGGAGACAAGACGGGCAGCGTCTTCTTCCCAGCATGCACTGGGAGGGACCAGACATCACACACAGTGTCAGCCAGTGCGCTGACGATGTGTGAACGCAAGGCCCTGCAGTGCGGTGCAGAGTCGGGAGGCCACGATATAGCAATATAACTAAAATCTATATCGTCGGCCGAATTGATGACGATAATATCGTATATTGTTTATATCGCCTATCCCTAGCTCAGCGGTTCAGTTATCTGTGGTAAAGCCTTTTGTCACATATATTAGCGTAAAAAGAAAAAATATATTTGCCACTCAGTGGTACAGTTATCTGTGGTAAAGCCTTTTGTGACCTGTATTAGCGTAAAAAAAGAAAAATTACATTTGCAGATCAGAGGTGCATTTATCTGTGGTAAAGCCTTTTTTGACGTGTATTACCATAAAAATTAAAAATATATTTGCCACTCAGCGGTCCAGTTATCTGTGGTAAATCCTTTTGTGACATGTATTAGCGTAAAAAGACAAAATATATTTGCCGCTCAGCGGTGCAGTTATATATTCTAAAGGCCTGTCTGCCGTGTACTAGTGGCAAAAGAAAAATATATTCGCCATTCAGCGTTGCACTTATATGTTTAAAAGCCTTGTGTAGTGTGAAAGTGAAAAAAATATTAGGGCCTATTTGCAGTTCAGTGGTGCAGTTATATGTGGTATATCCCTTTTTGCAGTCTGGACCAAATTACGTAGTGGTGATTTTTTTCAATGTAAAACAGGCTTTTTTGGGGAAAATTGATGGATGATTGTAGACTTTAATCACTGTGAAAGGTGCACCACAGTGATATGCAACTGACAACACTGGTAAGGGTCCATTCACACGTCCATTGTTTCTTTCCTGATCTGTTCCGTTTTTTGCGGAACAGATCTGGACCAGATCTGGACCCATTCATTTTCAATGGGTCCTGAAAAAAATCGGACAGCTCAATGTCAGATTTTTTTTCAGGACCCATTGAAAATGAATGGGTCCAGATCTGGTCCAGATCTGTTCCGCAAAAAACGGAACAGATCAGGAAAGAAACAACGGACGTGTGAATGGACCCTTAATCCCTCAAGTTGATGTTAAGAACTGTGACTTTAGCCAATGTATTTCTGGAACACATGGGAGCCCGTTTGCACCACCATCAAGGTATCTCAATGTGGCATGGGTTCCTACTACTAGACTACCTACGGTGTGTGAACACGGTCTGCATGGTGCTAAGATACAACTTACAGCCAAGCTCCCACATACCTCCATAGTGAGATCACTCAGGTAGTGGGAGAGATGATAAGGCTGTAAGCCCCACCTATAACAGGCCATGTGACACAGGCTACTGGGGGCCACAGAATGCTACCAGCAGTACGCAATGGCACATTCTAAACATATCAAGAACAATAACTGAAATAAAGTGGCCTAAATGGGAGGAAATACTCAAAAAACCCAAACCCTGTGGCGTGTTTATAACCGGGGGAGCAATTCCTCCGCTTGTGATCCGTTGCTGACGGCAATCCCCAGCAAAAATGCATACAATGGAGGATGTCGGCAGCGGACCACATGCACCACAATGGCATCATACACAAGATGGCATAATGTGTGGATGCAAATAAAAAAAATACATAAACCACTGCGAAAGGTGCACCACAATGATTTGCAACTGACAACACTGGCTAATCCTTACAGCTGATGTTAACAACTGAGATTTTAGCCAATGTATTCCTGTCAGGAACACATCGGAGCCCTTTTGCACCACCGTCAAGGTATCTCAGTGTGGCATGGGTTTATAACACTAGACTACCTACGGTGTGTGAACACGGTCTGAGAGGTGCTAAGATACAACTTACAGCCAAGCTCCCACATACCTCCATAGTGAGATCACTCAGGTAGTGGGAGAGATGTTTCTCCGGGGCACACTCTGTTGTCCAGGGATATAGCAAAAGTAATAATCCAAATATTGGCTCAGCTGTAATCCTTGTAACAGGCTTGGCAGAAATCGCTTGCAGAATTTCCTCTCTAACAGGTGGGAGAGATTCCTTCTTATATCTGTCTACACTATGTCCACACTCTAGAAGCCAGGTACTGGATATAATAACTTCTTACTTGTAATTAGCAATCCACAGGGCGGTCTCCCCAATGGCAGGCAAAAACCTCTGCTCCATTCTTTGTACAGGATGCTTTCCTAAACTCTGTTCCACAATGTCCATAGATGAATGTGGTAATACACAACCACGCATATAGTCGTCCTGTTGTGTCCAGGCGCTTTTAGGCTTCTCTCGGTCACTGGTGCTTGTGGAGCCCATGAGCTAATGCTGCTTCTATCTCCCCTAGACTCACTCTATATCCATAAGCAACGCTGGTCTGTGCTAGGTAGCTGTAAGGCTGGTTTCCATGCTCCCTCAGCCTGGCCACAGCCAAGGGGCTAAAATGGCAGCTACATTCTGGACAGGTGCTGCTCCACACCTCCTCACACATAACTAGCTTCCTTCCTGTTCTTCCACTGTTCTCCCTTGTATTAGCAAACCCTCTGATATATATAAAAGTAGTGCCAGTACCGCCTAGGGGTGAATAGATGTAATGACACTGTACCCTAAAACAGCCTGTTATAAGGAATTTACAGTTTACACTGCAATACATTGACATGATAAATACAGAAGTTTGAAGTGCCCACGGTCATCATTAAGTGGGACACTGCAAATTTGTCCAACTATGTCCCTCTCGTGATTAACATCAAATGCATTATTTTCATGTAGAGATCCAAGAATTATGTTGGAGGCATGTAGTGTATGCAAGCCATGTGTGATCCCTCTCATCACTATCACGCTGCACCTCGTTTGCCTGGGTGAACGGAGTCACACAGGGGAGGAACTGCTCCATGTCCTTCAGCAAGAAATAGAATCCTGGCTTTCTCCGCGAGAACTCAAAATCCGGACCATGATGACCGAAAACGGGAAAACCATGGTGTCAGCACTGCGTCAAGGAGGGCTGAGCCATGCACCCTGCATGGAGCACGTGTTCAATCTGGTTGTCAAGCAGTTCCTGAAGTCTTCCACCCATCTGCAAGACATTCTAAAAATGGCCAGGAAACTTTGCATGCACTTAAGCCACTCGTACACCGCAAAGCACACCCTCCTTGAACTGCAGGGGGAGAACGGCATCCCCCAACATACTCTGATATGCAACGTTTCCACCCATTGGAATTACATCCGCCATATGTTGGACCAACTATACGAACAGAGAAAGTTCATCAACGGCTTCTTGATGATCCAAGAGAACAGGAGTACTTCCCTGTGTAACTTCAATGCCAGACTGTGGCAGCTCATGCGTGACACCTGCCGTTTGCTCAGGCCTTTGAGGAGGCAATTTTATTTGTCAGTCGCCAGTACTACGGGATGAACAACATCATTCCACTGCTTCATGTCCTGGAACAGGTGCTTGTAAATCTGGCTGGTCAGGGGACTAGAGATGTGCCTCCTAGAAAGATGGCGGCAGAGTTTGATACATTCGTCTGTCAAGATCTCTGTTTACAGTCAGTGAACGAGAACATCATTTATCACAAGGATATGCAAACACTTACCAATGGGGTGTTAACCCCCAGAAGAGTGTCATCGGCACAAAGGAGCAGTCATTTTCACAACTCGAGGTATCCTCCCGGAAGCTTGACCTCTGCACGTCTATGATCTGCATTGTGAAGCTTGTCTAAAAGAAAAATCCTGCAGTGCACCCCCTTGGAGGAAACTCTTGATCCTGCACAGGCTGCTCTGCTCCTTCAAAAACAATGGACTGTACAGCATGACACCGATGTATAATTTCTCATACACCAGACTGAAAGAGTATTTCAAGCACCTCTCTGCCCACATAGCTGCTGAGAAGCAGAAGTGTCTTGCCATTGAAGTGGGCTCAGAGCTGAACTTAAAAGCCAAATTTTCCTGTTTACCTGGATGAAAGGAAAGGACAGAGATCCACTGGCTGTGCTCATACAGATTTCATACCAGCCTCTACTCACCAAGGCAAGCACAGAGGACCAGATTGTGTGGACAGGTTGGTTCTGCGGGAAGTACACAGAGGACGATCTATTGGAGGTGTTACCAGAGATATTTACAGTTGCAAGAAAAAGTATGTGAACCCTTTGGAATTATATTGATTTCTGCACAAATTGGTCATAAAATGTGATCTGATCTTCTTCTAATTCACAACAATAGACAATCACAGTCTGCTTAAACTAATAACACAAAAATAATTAAATGTTACCATGTTTTTATTGAACACACCATGTAAACATTCACAAAGTGCAGGTGGAAAAAGTATGTGAACCACTAGACTAATGACATCTCCAAGAGCTAATTGGAATGAGGTGTCAGCCAACTGGAGTCCAATCAATGAGATGAGATTGGAGGTGTTGGTTACAGCTGCCCTGCCCTATAAAAAACACACACCAGTTCTGGGTTTGCTTTTCAAAAGAAGCATTGCCTGATGTGAATGATGCTTCGCACAAAATAGCTCTCAGAAGACCTACGATTAAGAATTGTTGACTTGCATAAAGCTGGAAAGGGTTATAAAATTATCTCCAAAAGCCTTGCTGTTCATCAGTCCACGGTAAGACAAATTGTCTATAAATGGAGAAAGTTCAGCACTGCTGCAACTCTCCCTAGAAGTGGCCGTCCTGTAAAGATGACTGCAAGAGCACAGCGCAGACTGCTCAATGAGGTGAAGAAGAATCCTAGAGTGTCAGCTAAAGACCTACAAAAGTCTCTGGCCTATGCTAACATCCCTGTTAGCGAATCTACGATAAGTAAAACACTAAACAAGAATGGATTTCATGGGAGGATACCACAGAGGAAGCCACTGCTGTCCAAAAAAAACATTGCTGCACGTTTACAGTTTGCACAAGAGCAAGAGGATGTTCCACAGCAGTACTGGCAAAATATTCTGTAGACAGATGAAACCAAAGTTGAGTTGTTTGGAAGAAACACACAACACTATTTGTGGAGAAAAAGAGGCACAGCACACCAACATCAAAACCTCATCCCAACTGTGAAGTATGGTGGTGGGGGCATAATGGTTTGGGGCTGCTTTGCTGCGTAAGGGGCTGGACGAATTGCTATGATCAAAGGAAAAATGAATTCCCAAATTTATTAAGACATTTTGCAGGAGAACTTAAGGCCATCTGTCCAACAGCTGAAGCTCAACAGAAGATGGGTGTTGAAAAAGAACAATGACCCAAAGCATAGAAGTAAATCAAAAACAGAATGGCTTAAACAGAAGAAAATATGCGTTCTGGAGTGGCCCAGTTAGAGTCCTGACCTCAACCCGATTGAGATGCTGTGGCATGACCTCAAGAAAGTGATTCACACCAGACATCCCAAGAATATTGCTGATCTGAAACAGTTCTGTAAAGAGGAATGGTCAAGAATTACTCCTGACCGTTGTGCACGTCTGATCTACAACTACAGGAAATGTTTGGTTGAAGTTATTGCTGCCAAAGGTAGTTCAACCAGTTATTAAATCCAAGGGTTCACATCCATTTTCCACCTGCACTGTGAATGTTTACATGGTGTGTTCAATAAAAACATGGCAACATTTAATTCTTTGTGTGTTATTAGTTTAAGCAGACTGTGATTGTCTATTGTTGTGACTTAGATGAAGATCAGGACACATTTTATGACCAATTTGTGCAGAAATCCATATAATTCCAAAGGGTTCACATACTTTTTCTTGCAACTGTATTTCCCTCCCGCTCCTCCTGTATAACGGCTCCTAGGTGCTCATGGCTATTGTAGGGACGTGGTTCCAAAGAAACTTTGACTGTTGTTTCGGTAAGCTGGTGATCAGTTCACAGGACCTTATGTGGCTAGCAGAGATGTGGACCGGGTATGACGTGTCTGGATCAGTGTCGGCCACAGAGCTTGTTTTCTCAAAGTTTCAAATTTCAAAGTTTCAGTTTCTCTACTTCTGTAATACATAGTAATACCCCCAAAAATTGTGATGACTTTACATTCTCCATATGTCTACTTCATGTTTGAATTATTTTGGGAATTATATTTTATTTTTGGGGGATGTTACAAGGTTTAGAACTTTAGAAGCAAATATTGAAATTTTTCAGAAATTTACAAAAACCCAATTTTTAGGGACCACTACAGCTCTGAAGTCACTTTGAGAGGCTTACATAATAGAAACCAGCCAAAAATGACCCCATTCTATAAACTACAACCCTCAAGGTATTCAAAACTGATTTTGCAAACTTCGTTATCCCTTTAGGTGCTACACAAGAGTTATTGGCAAATGGGGATAAAATTTAAGATTTTCATTTTTTTGGCTAATTTTCCATTTTAACCCATTTTTTCCACTAACAAAGCAAGGGTTAACAGCCAAACAAGACTGTATCTTTATTGCCCTGACTCTGCCGTTTACAGAAACACCCCATATGTGGCCGTAAACTACTGTACGGCCACACAGCGGGTGTAGAGTGAAAGGTGCGCCGTTTGGTTTTTGGAAGGCAGATTTTGCTGGACTGGTTTATTTACACCATGTCCCATTTGAAGCCCCCTGATGCACCCCTAGAGTAGAAACTCCCTAAAAGTGACCCCATCTAAGAAACTATACCCCTCAAGGTATTCAAAACTGATTTTACAAACTTTGTTAACCCTTTAGGTGTTGCACAAGATTTAATGGAAAATAGAGATACAATTTCAAAATTTAACTTTTTTGGCAGATTTTCCATTTTAATATTTATTTTTCAAGTAACAAAGCAAGGGTTAACAGCCAAACAAAATGCAATATTTATGGCCCTGATTCTGTAGTTTACAGGAACACCTCATATGTGGTTGTAAACCGCTGTACGGGCACATGGCAGGGCACAGAAGGAAAGGAATGCCATACGGTTTTTGGAAGGCAGATTTTGCTGGACTGTTTTTTTTTACACCATGTCCCATTTGAAGCCCCCCTGATGCACCCCTAGAGTAGAAACTCCAAAAAAGTGACCCCATTTTAGAAACTACGGGATAGGGTGTCAGTTTTGTTGGTACTAGTTTAGGGTACATATGATTTTTGGTTGCTCTATATTACACTTTTTGTGCGGCAAGGTAACAAGAAATAGTTTTTTTGGCACCGTTTTTTTTGTTATTTACAACATTCATCTGAAAGGTTAGATCATGTGGTAATTTTATAGAGCAGGTTGTCACGGATGCGGCGATACCTAACATGTATACAATTTTTTTTATTTCATTTTTAAAACAAAAAAGTTTTAGTGTCTCCATAGCCTAAGAGCCATAGTTTTTCCAGTTTTTGGGCGATTATCTTAAGTAGGATCTGATTTTTTGCGGGATGGGATGGCTGTTTTATTGGCACTATTTTGGGGTGCATATGACTTTTTGATCGCTTGCTATTGCACTTTTTGTGACGTAAGATGACAAAAAATTGCTTTTTTTAAACCGTTTTTATTTTTATTTTTTTACGGTGGTCACCTGAGGGGTTAACTCATGTGATATTTTTATAGAGCCGGTCGATACGGACACGGCGATACCTAATATGTATACTTTTTTTATTTATGTAAGTTTTACACAATGATTTCATTTTTGAAACAAAAAAAATCATGTTTTAGTGTTTCCATAGTCTAAGAGCCATAGTTTTTTCAGTTTTTGGGCGATTATCTTGGGTAGGGTCTCATTTTTTGCGGGATGAGATAGATGACTGTTTGATTGGCACTATTTTGGCGTACATGCGACTTTTATTGATCACTTTTATTACCTTTTTTGGGAAGTAAGGTGGGCAAAATTTCAATTTATTTTTTATTTTTTTATTTTTAAATAAATAGAAAGGGTTAAACGGCTGACATCCATTCACAGATGTCAGCCATTTATACCAGAGTGTCAGCAATGTGCTGACACTCTGGTATACCACTGTTCACCAACGATTATTCGGACGGAGACGGGCGGGGGATCGCGATCCCGCCTCCTGCACCGCCCGCAACACCCGCAAAAAAAATGTATATCAGATTCAGCCAAAAGTGCAGCAAACCGCAGGTCTGAATTGACCTGCAGTTTGCTGCGATCGCCGATACGGGGGGGGTCATATGACCCCCCCTCAGCGTTGTGACAGGATGCCGGCTAAATGATTTCAGCCGGCATCCTGCGCGGATTAACCCCAGCAGCGCAGCAATCTCACTTTAAACTCATGACGTACCGGTTCGTCATGGATCCTTAAGGACTCGGGATCCATGCCGTACCGGTACGTCATGGGTCCCTAAGGGGTTAAAAGTCAGCTGAAGATGCTGTCAGCTCAGCACCCAGATAACCCTTTCTTGGATTTTAAGGAACTTGCTATTAGCATCCTAGGGGAAAGTCACCAACCTGAACCCCCTAAAAACAAGAGGGCAGGGCTCACACTACGGCCTGCTACTCACAGCCAAATAGCTGAGCATGGGGCTCAGGCACCCGTTCCAGATGCCGTAGCAGCTCTGACCGCTCAAGTCTCCCTCTTAGCTGAGAATATGGAGAGGATGAGGAAACAGCTAGAGCAACTAGAACAGCAACCCAAGGTGGAGAAAGGGAATTCTGAAACCAGAAATCGTCCTACACCCGGTCCACAAGAATATCGGCACCAGCCAATCGGTAGGTTGTCAGACCCCGGTTATCAAAACATTAGGAAACACCAATGCCTGCATTGTCAGACGTATGGACACACTGAAAAGGACTGCAGTCAGTTAAACGTGTATACCCTGAGGTCAAGGACTGCCCCTTGGGAGTAAGAATACTAGGTACCAGAGATTAAGCCTTTATGCCTAGATATGTGGGAGCCCGCCCCATGGTTGAAGTTGACATGAACGGAGTGAAGTTTCCTGCTTTAATCGATACTGGATCTCAAGTGACTACCATCCGTCAAGTAGCATTTGACACATGCCTAAACGGAGCCCAGCTGACGCAACCCCCTGAATCTTGGCTCCACATCATAGCTACCAATGGCAAACCGGTGCCTATACTAGGTTATTGGAGACCTACATTACAGATTGAAGATACCGAACTCCTATACCAAGGGGTAGTCGTGATTCAGGCCCCAGAAGATGACCTGTGTTCCTGGGGATGAATGTACTCGGCAACTGTTAGACCTCAGACCCATCACTCCACACCACTGACCACACCATGTATCCTCTGGGTGGGTAGCCCGGCATCCTGGGTGACTAAACTGGGGCACGCATACCTTTCGTGCTGCACTTCAGTCAGGTATATATGCTCTTATCTATGAGCCTCCTCAGGAACGACCTTGTTTGCAATATTTTATTGCCAACCTCAGGTATCTATTCACATTTAATACTCAGCGTTATGGGCATTTATCGTTTGTTATCCTACCTGAACTAACCTGGGTCCTATTTGTCTACTTATTTTCTCAGTGTGTATGTTGGCAGTCGAGTTCACTCACCACGCTGCCAAAAACGTATGTAAACTGCCATTTGGCAATCGTTTCATTACTGTGGGTCTGCAGTGTCATAAAGGATTGTTTATTCCTGTTATATATGCACACACGCATCACTGAACTGGGGCGGCCATAACCATTGGCAATGGTCCCGTTATCTTTGCATACCTACTACACGTAACCCCCTGATGAACCCTCCGTATGGGTGAAACGCGTCAGGGTTTGTAGGTCATCTATAATTATCTTAATATATCTGTACCTAATTGTGCGTTTTGTTTGTATATTTTATCTTCTAGGTGTGCCCTGTACCTCCTGGCTACGCCATGAGGGCAGTATACAGTGGACACCTTTGTAACTAATCCTTTCTATCTGTGCTTGTTTTCCATGTTAGACACCACGTATATCGTCCCACTCCACCACTCACCTCACCAGGGATAATTAGGAGTTGGAGTTTAGGTACGGGGACAGGGCGCCCCCACCATCAGGAGACGTCCCTGGGCAGAGGACCAGATCAGGGAATCAGTGCTAGGGATAACCTTCCCCGGCCTCCCGCCTGTGTATACCTGTATCTTAGGTATTCATATTCTGGCCTCTACATGGATCATTTGCATAGAACTGTTTTGTCTGTGTATATGTAAATTCTGAAATTACCTATTAAATTTAGTTACTTAATGAATAAACAGGGTACTCTTGCTGGACTAACTACTCGGCAACTGTTACCCTGAAGTGCTGAAAGCCTTAAAGAAAACCCTACTGACTGGACCCCGTGCAACAGAATGTGTTATAAACCAGACCAGTCAAGTGCTAGCCGCCCAACAAAAATTCAGCAATCAATGGGGCAAAATCTGCCGTGTCCACATCAAGGATGCTCAACCTATCAAACTCCAGTCTGGAGCAGAGACTCTGATATGGTGCAAGGCTTGCATCGCTATCCAAGGTCAGGAATATAAGGCCATTGTGTAAACACTACATCTTTAGTATCACCCCCTTGTCCTAGCTGCTAGGAGTGTGGTCACCGTGTCTCAAGGAAAGGTACCCATACGCTTAGTCAATCTAGGTGATGAAGCTGTGAATTTAAAAAAGCACTAACCAGTGGCCTGCTTATATTAAATCCATCAGCTCCATATTGGGGATTCGAAAACCTCTGCCGAACAGATCAACGGTGTGCTGGACTTAGTCAAACAACACCATCAAGTTTTCAGCAAACATTCTCTGGACTATGGTCAGACTCGCTTAATACAGCACACCATTCCAACTGGCACTCATCCTACTATCAAAGAGAGGTACAGACCAGTACCTCCTGCCATGTACCAGTAGGTGAAGAAGATGGTGCAGGATATGAAGACAGCTAACATCATCCAGGATAGTCACAGCCCCTGTGCTGCTCCCCTGATCCTGTTAAAAAAGAAAGATAGAACCATCCATTTTTGTGCAGACTACCGTAAGATCAACAACATTACGCACAAGGATGCGTACCCCCTACCACGAATTGCGGGGTCCCTGGCAGCTCTGGGATCCACTGCTTATTTTTCAACCCTGGATCTAACCAGTGGTATTGGCAAGTCCCCATGGCACCAGAAGATAAAGAAAAAACAGCTTTTGCCACCACAATGATTCTGTTCGAGTTCAACTACATGCCATTTGGGTTGTACAATGCCCCTGGGACATTTCAGAGACTCATGGAAAGATGTCTTGGACACAAAAACTTTGAGACCGTATTGCTGTACTTAGATGATGTGATCGTCTACTCTAAGACCTATGAAGAGCATTTACAGCACTTGGCGGAAGTGTTCCAGACTTTGACCAACATGGACTGAAAGTGAAACCTTCAAAGGGTCACCTACTGAAGCCCCAAGTAAAATATCTGGGACATGTGAGTGCGGACGGTGTGAGACCGGACCCCGACAAGATAGCTGCCGTACAAGGCTGGCCAGCTCCCAAGACAGTCAAAGAAGTCAAGAGCTTCCTTGGATTTGCAAGTTACTATCAGAGATTTATCCCGCACTTCGCACAGATTGCGGAGCCTATCAAGGAGCTTGTGAAAGGTCACCCCAAAGGCGGTCAGAATGCTAAAATACCGGTAGAGTGGAATAAAGAGAGAGAAGCTGCTTTCCGACTGTTGAAAGAAAAACTTACAGAACCACCAGTCCTGGGTTACCCTGACTACAGCCTACCATTTTGCCTCTATACTGACGCAAGTAAGAAAGGTTTAGGAGCTGTACTATCTCAGACACAAGCTGGAACTGAAAGAGTCATCACCTATGCCAGCAGATCTTTACAAGAGCCAGAGCGGAATGACCATAACTACAGCTCAATCAAACTGGAGTTTCTAGCCTTGGTCTGGACTGTAACTGTCACCACCAGACATCTGAGAAGCTCTGACAGACGTTCTTCAGAACCTTCTGCTTGAAGTTCCATTTGTTTTGCTTTCATTTTCTCATCTCGTTAGCCTCTCTCAGCTGTCATTTAGTTGCACTGATTGCATCCCTTTAAATCCCTTCCCATACTGCATCACTTTGCGGTTTATACAACTTCCTGGAGTGTGTGCATGCTGGATGCTACTACTGATTCTTCTACAGATAAGTTTGTTCATTCATTTGTGTTTTCCTGTTTGCTGGATCCTAGGAGACCCTGACTCCCTCCGTATTTAGTGTAGGGAGCCGGTGGTCGTGTCCCCTCACTATTATAGGGTGTTCAGGTGTCAAACATTCGAGGAACGAGGGTATGCAATCATCTACCATAGAGATTTTTGCATAGGCTGAGCAGTAAGGGAGAGAGCCAGGGCTGTTGCAGGGCTTACCCTTTGGTTCCTTAGTTTTTGGATCCAGTCAGTCAGATCTTCATTTTGTGTCTTCTAGTTTTCTGTACACCTCCCATGACAGTAACTGAGAAATTCAAGGACTACTTAGCTGCGGCACCTTTCACGGTCTACACCGACAATAATCCGCTAGCTCACTTGAACACTGCACGTCTGGGAGCTCTATAACAAAGATGGGCCTCTAGACTGGCGAACTTCAACTTCACCATTAAGTACCGGACTAGGAAATCTAATGACAATGCCGACGCTTTGTCTAGGCTACCTGCCCACAATGAACCAATTTCTACCAATGATCAGTGGCAAGATGTGGAAATGCCAATATTCGACTCCCGATTTGCCTGGCAGGAGGCCCTCCCTACACACTAGGGGTCCGACCTCTAAAGCCACTTGTTCTCCACAGACCGGTGACCCTTCACCTCCAGTTGAGAAAAAACTCTGGCTAAAACTACAGGCAGAGAGCAGAACAATCGGAGAACTGTTGGATTATTTTTACAATGGATACATACCGGAGAAAATCTGACAGCAGAGAGCTGACTCAGCTAGATCGCTTGTGGTGACAACGGAAACTACTCTTCCTACAAAGAGACCTGCTCCTCAGGAGAACACTTGATCTAGTAACCTGTGAGCGCCTCCACCAGAAAGTGGTGCCCCAAAGAGATGCCAAAATGGTAATGGACATAATTTTCTCTGCAAAATTCCTCTATTACTCCTACTATACCTACACTCAAATTTATTGCAAGTGAGCCAGCATTTCAGCCGTACCCAGGTAGGAGACACCGTTGACACAATTACCACTACCCTATAGAGACATTATAGGCCATTATACCACTCTGGCATTCCTAATCTGGGACGTGCGTTATAACACCTTGGAAGGGCCCTGGGATAGTACCCTGCGCACGCTGCAATTGGCGTCATGACAAATACAGAACATTAACAACATGTACTATATATATTATACACCTATTAGCTTGGTGTTAGTTCTCACAAAAAGATCAAAAGAGGTGTAACCTAAATTCCATAATATTGCCAAATGCTATATAAAACATATGCTATAATAACCAAGTAACAATCTAAACATGGTTGTATAATCCTATAGGTAGCAAACAGTGGTTAGGGTATACAATCATTACTTCTTATATATAATCAAACACTGAACCAAAGTGTTGCATTTTTTTATTTTGATTGGCAACCGGGCTATTCCTTGGTTACAACAGATGTTGTTTCACTCTACACGGTTATCCCCCATGATTTGAATATTATTTTCCTGCAATGGTTTTTGAATGTTTGACAGGTGGTCTTTTTTCTGCTTAAAATAATTATTTTATGTTTGACCAGTGTTTTTTCCTACAGCGGACTGGTGTGTCCATGGGAGCGAAATTTTCACCATCCATGGCAAATATCTGCATGGCGTGGTGGGAGTATCACTATTTATTTTTGGCTGACAACTAGGGATGAGCGAACTCGAACTGTATAGTTCGGGTTCGTACCGAATTTTGGGGTGTCCGTGACACGGACCCGAACCCGGACATTTTCGTAAAAGTCCGGGTTCGGGTTCGGTGTTCGTCGCTTTCTTGGCGCTTTTGTGACGCTTTCTTGGCGCTTTTTGAAAGGCTGCAAAGCAGCCAATCAACAAGCGTCATACTACTTGCCACAAGAGTCCGTCACAGCCATGCCTACTGTTGGCATGGCTGTGATTGGCCAGAGAACCATGTGACCCAGCCTCTATTTAAGCTGGAGTCACATAGCGCCGCCTGTCACTCTGCTCTGATTAGCGTAGGGAGAGGTTGCGGCTGCGACAGTAGGGCGAGATTAGGCAGATTAACTCCTCCAAAGGACTTGATTAATCAATCGATCTGCAGCTGTGCATCATTGAGCTGCTGAAATTCAATTGCTCACTGTTTTTAGGCTGCCCAGACTGTTTGTCAGTCACTTTTTTCTGGGGTGATCGGCGGCCATTTTGTGTCTTGTGGTGCGCCAGCACAAGCTGCGACCAAGTGCATTTAACCCTCAATGGTGTGGTTGTTTTTTGGCTAAAGCCTACATCAGGGTGAAGCTGTCACACCAAGTGCATTTAACCAGCAATAGTCTGTTTATTTTTTGGCCATATACTACATCAGGGGCAAGCTGCGCCTGTCACCAAGTGCATTTAACCCTCAATGGTGTGGTTGTTTTTTGGCTAAAGCCTACATCAGGGTGAAGCTGTCACACCAAGTGCATTTAACCAGCAATAGTCTGTTAATTTTTTGGCCATATACTACATCAGGGGCAAGCTGCGCCCGTCACCAAGTGCATTTAACCCTCAGTAGTGTGGTTGGTCAAGCTGTCACACCAAGTGCATTTAACCAGCAATAGTCTGTTCATTTTTTGGCCATATACTACATCAGGGGCAAGCTGCGCCCGTCACCAAGTGCATTTAACCCTCAGTAGTGTGGTTGGTCAAGCTGTCACACCAAGTGCATTTAACCAGCAATAGTCTGTTCATTTTTTGGCCATATACTACATCAGGGGCAAGCTGCGCCTGTCACCAAGTGCATTTAACCCTCAATGGTGTGGTTGTTTTTTGGCTAAAGCCTACATCAGGGTGAAGCTGTCACACCAAGTGCATTTAACCAGCAATAGTCTGTTCATTTTCTGGCCATATACTACATCAGGGGCAAGCTACGCCCGTCACCAAGTGCATTTAACCCTCAGTAGTGTGGTTGGTCAAGCTGTCACACCAAGTGCATTTAACCAGCAATAGTCTGTTCATTTTTTGGCCATATACTACATCAGGGGCAAGCTGCGCCTGTCACCAAGTGCATTTAACCCTCAATGGTGTGGTTGTTTTTTGGCTAAAGCCTACATCAGGGTGAAGCTGTCACACCAAGTGCATTTAACCAGCAATAGTCTGTTCATTTTTTGGCCATATACTAAATCAGGGGCAAGCTGCGCCCGTCACCAAGTGCATTTAACCCTCAGTAGTGTGGTTGGTCAAGCTGTCACACCAAGTGCATTTAACCAGCAATAGTCTGTTCATTTTTTGGCCATATACTAACATCAGGGGCAAGCTGCGCCTGTCACCAAGTGCATTTAACCCTCAATGGTGTGGTTGTTTTTTGGCTAAAGCCTACATCAGGGTGAAGCTGTCACACCAAGTGCATTTAACCAGCAATAGTCTGTTCATTTTTTGGCCATATACTACATCAGGGGCAAGCTGTGCCCGTCACCAAGTGCATTTAACCCTCAGTAGTGTGGTTGGTCAAGCTGTCACACCAAGTGCATTTAACCAGCAATAGTCTGTTAATTTTTTGGCCATATACTACATCAGGGGCAAGCTGCGCCCGTCACCAAGTGCATTTAACCCTCAGTAGTGTGGTTGGTCAAGCTGTCACACCAAGTGCATTTAACCAGCAATAGTCTGTTAATTTTTTGGCCATATACTACATCAGGGGCAAGCTGCGCCCGTCACCAAGTGCATTTAACCCTCAGTAGTGTGGTTGGTCAAGCTGTCACACCAAGTGCATTTAACCAGCAATAGTCTGTTAATTTTTTGGCCATATACTACATCAGGGGCAAGCTGCACCCGTCACCAAGTGCATTTAACCCTCAGTAGTGTGGTTGGTCAAGCTGTCACACCAAGTGCATTTAACCAGCAATAGTCTGTTCATTTTTTGGCCATATACTACATCAGGGGCAAGCTGCGCCTGTCACCAAGTGCATTTAACCCTCAATGGTGTGGTTGTTTTTTGGCTAAAGCCTACATCAGGGTGAAGCTGTCACACCAAGTGCATTTAACCAGCAATAGTCTGTTCATTTTCTGGCCATATACTACATCAGGGGCAAGCTGCACCCGTCACCAAGTGCATTTAACCCTCAGTAGTGTGGTTGGTCAAGCTGTCACACCAAGTGCATTTAACCAGCAATAGTCTGTTCAATTTTTTGGCCATATACTACATCAGGGGCAAGCTGCGCCTGTCACCAAGTGCATTTAACCCTCAATGGTGTGGTTGTTTTTTGGCTAAAGCCTACATCAGGGTGAAGCTGTCACACCAAGTGCATTTAACCAGCAATAGTCTGTTCATTTTTTGGCCATATACTACATCAGGGGCAAGCTGCGCCCGTCACCAAGTGCATTTAACCCTCAGTAGTGTGGTTGGTCAAGCTGTCACACCAAGTGCATTTAACCAGCAATAGTCTGTTAATTTTTTGGCCATATACTACATCAGGGGCAAGCTGCGCCCGTCACCAAGTGCATTTAACCCTCAGTAGTGTGGTTGGTCAAGCTGTCACACCAAGTGCATTTAACCAGCAATAGTCTGTTAATTTTTTGGCCATATACTACATCAGGGGCAAGCTGCGCCCGTCACCAAGTGCATTTAACCCTCAGTAGTGTGGTTGGTCAAGCTGTCACACCAAGTGCATTTAACCAGCAATAGTCTGTTAATTTTTTGGCCATATACTACATCAGGGGCAAGCTGCACCCGTCACCAAGTGCATTTAACCCTCAGTAGTGTGGTTGGTCAAGCTGTCACACCAAGTGCATTTAACCAGCAATAGTCTGTTCATTTTTTGGCCATATACTACATCAGGGGCAAGCTGCGCCTGTCACCAAGTGCATTTAACCCTCAATGGTGTGGTTGTTTTTTGGCTAAAGCCTACATCAGGGTGAAGCTGTCACACCAAGTGCATTTAACCAGCAATAGTCTGTTCATTTTTTGGCCATATACTACATCAGGGGCAAGCTGCGCCCGTCACCAAGTGCATTTAACCCTCAGTAGTGTGGTTGGTCAAGCTGTCACACCAAGTGCATTTAACCAGCAATAGTCTGTTCATTTTTTGGCCATATACTACATCAGGGGCAAGCTGCGCCTGTCACCAAGTGCATTTAACCCTCAATGGTGTGGTTGTTTTTTGGCTAAAGCCTACATCAGGGTGAAGCTGTCACACCAAGTGCATTTAACCAGCAATAGTCTGTTCATTTTTTGGCCATATACTACATCAGGGGCAAGCTGCGCCCGTCACCAAGTGCATTTAACCCTCAGTAGTGTGGTTGGTCAAGCTGTCACACCAAGTGCATTTACCAGCAATAGTCTGTTCATTTTTTGGCCATATACTACATCAGGGGCAAGCTGCGCCCGTCACCAAGTGCATTTAACCCTCAGTAGTGTGGTTGGTCAAGCTGTCACACCAAGTGCATTTAACCAGCAATAGTCTGTTCATTTTTTGGCCATATACTACATCAGGGGCAAGCTGCGCCTGTCACCAAGTGCATTTAACCCTCAATGGTGTGGTTGTTTTTTGGCTAAAGCCTACATCAGGGTGAAGCTGTCACACCAAGTGCATTTAACCAGCAATAGTCTGTTCATTTTTTGGCCATATACTACATCAGGGGCAAGCTGCGCCCGTCACCAAGTGCATTTAACCCTCAGTAGTGTGGTTGGTCAAGCTGTCACACCAAGTGCATTTAACCAGCAATAGTCTGTTAATTTTTTGGCCATATACTACATCAGGGGCAAGCTGCGCCCGTCACCAAGTGCATTTAACCCTCAGTAGTGTGGTTGGTCAAGCTGTCACACCAAGTGCATTTAACCAGCAATAGTCTGTTAATTTTTTGGCCATATACTACATCAGGGGCAAGCTGCGCCCGTCACCAAGTGCATTTAACCCTCAGTAGTGTGGTTGGTCAAGCTGTCACACCAAGTGCATTTAACCAGCAATAGTCTGTTAATTTTTTGGCCATATACTACATCAGGGGCAAGCTGCACCAGTCACCAAGTGCATTTAACCCTCAGTAGTGTGGTTGGTCAAGCTGTCACACCAAGTGCATTTAACCAGCAATAGTCTGTTCATTTTTTGGCCATATACTACATCAGGGGCAAGCTACGCCTGTCACCAAGTGCATTTAACCCTCAATGGTGTGGTTGTTTTTTGGCTAAAGCCTACATCAGGGTGAAGCTGTCACACCAAGTGCATTTAACCAGCAATAGTCTGTTCATTTTCTGGCCATATACTACATCAGGGGCAAGCTGCGCCCGTCACCAAGTGCATTTAACCCTCAGTAGTGTGGTTGGTCAAGCTGTCACACCAAGTGCATTTAACCAGCAATAGTCTGTTCATTTTTTGGCCATATACTACATCAGGGGCAAGCTGCGCCTGTCACCAAGTGCATTTAACCCTCAATGGTGTGGTTGTTTTTTGGCTAAAGCCTACATCAGGGTGAAGCTGTCACACCAAGTGCATTTAACCAGCAATAGTCTGTTCATTTTTTGGCCATATACTACATCAGGGGCAAGCTGCGCCCGTCACCAAGTGCATTTAACCCTCAGTAGTGTGGTTGGTCAAGCTGTCACACCAAGTGCATTTAACCAGCAATAGTCTGTTCATTTTTTGGCCATATACTACATCAGGGGCAAGCTGCGCCCGTCACCAAGTGCATTTAACCCTCAGTAGTGTGGTTGGTCAAGCTGTCACACCAAGTGCATTTAACCAGCAATAGTCTGTTAATTTTTTTGCCATATACTACATCAGGGGCAAGCTGCACCAGTCACCAAGTGCATTTAACCCTCAGTAGTGTGGTTGGTCAAGCTGTCACACCAAGTGCATTTAACCAGCAATAGTCTGTTCATTTTTTGGCCATATACTACATCAGGGGCAAGCTGCGCCTGTCACCAAGTGCATTTAACCCTCAATGGTGTGGTTGTTTTTTGGCTAAAGCCTACATCAGGGTGAAGCTGTCACACCAAGTGCATTTAACCAGCAATAGTCTGTTCATTTTTTGGCCATATACTACATCAGGGGCAAGCTGCGCCCGTCACCAAGTGCATTTAACCCTCAGTAGTGTGGTTGGTCAAGCTGTCACACCAAGTGCATTTAACCAGCAATAGTCTGTTAATTTTTGGCCATATACTACATCAGGGGCAAGCTGCGCCCGTCACCAAGTGCATTTAACCCTCAGTAGTGTGGTTGGTCAAGCTGTCACACCAAGTGCATTTAACCAGCAATAGTCTGTTAATTTTTTGGCCATATACTACATCAGGGGCAAGCTGCGCCCGTCACCAAGTGCATTTAACCCTCAGTAGTGTGGTTGGTCAAGCTGTCACACCAAGTGCATTTAACCAGCAATAGTCTGTTAATTTTTTGGCCATATACTACATCAGGGGCAAGCTGCACCAGTCACCAAGTGCATTTAACCCTCAGTAGTGTGGTTGGTCAAGCTGTCACACCAAGTGCATTTAACCAGCAATAGTCTGTTCATTTTTTGGCCATATACTACATCAGGGGCAAGCTGCGCCTGTCACCAAGTGCATTTAACCCTCAATGGTGTGGTTGTTTTTTGGCTAAAGCCTACATCAGGGTGAAGCTGTCACACCAAGTGCATTTAACCAGCAATAGTCTGTTCATTTTCTGGCCATATACTACATCAGGGGCAAGCTGCGCCCGTCACCAAGTGCATTTAACCCTCAGTAGTGTGGTTGGTCAAGCTGTCACACCAAGTGCATTTAACCAGCAATAGTCTGTTCATTTTTTGGCCATATACTACATCAGGGGCAAGCTGCGCCTGTCACCAAGTGCATTTAACCCTCAATGGTGTGGTTGTTTTTTGGCTAAAGCCTACATCAGGGTGAAGCTGTCACACCAAGTGCATTTAACCAGCAATAGTCTGTTCATTTTTTGGCCATATACTACATCAGGGGCAAGCTGCGCCCGTCACCAAGTGCATTTAACCCTCAGTAGTGTGGTTGGTCAAGCTGTCACACCAAGTGCATTTAACCAGCAATAGTCTGTTCATTTTTTGGCCATATACTACATCAGGGGCAAGCTGCGCCCGTCACCAAGTGCATTTAACCCTCAGTAGTGTGGTTGGTCAAGCTGTCACACCAAGTGCATTTAACCAGCAATAGTCTGTTAATTTTTTTGCCATATACTACATCAGGGGCAAGCTGCACCAGTCACCAAGTGCATTTAACCCTCAGTAGTGTGGTTGGTCAAGCTGTCACACCAAGTGCATTTAACCAGCAATAGTCTGTTCATTTTTTGGCCATATACTACATCAGGGGCAAGCTGCGCCTGTCACCAAGTGCATTTAACCCTCAATGGTGTGGTTGTTTTTTGGCTAAAGCCTACATCAGGGTGAAGCTGTCACACCAAGTGCATTTAACCAGCAATAGTCTGTTCATTTTTTGGCCATATACTACATCAGGGGCAAGCTGCGCCCGTCACCAAGTGCATTTAACCCTCAGTAGTGTGGTTGGTCAAGCTGTCACACCAAGTGCATTTAACCAGCAATAGTCTGTTAATTTTTTGGCCATATACTACATCAGGGGCAAGCTGCGCCCGTCACCAAGTGCATTTAACCCTCAGTAGTGTGGTTGGTCAAGCTGTCACACCAAGTGCATTTAACCAGCAATAGTCTGTTAATTTTTTGGCCATATACTACATCAGGGGCAAGCTGCGCCCGTCACCAAGTGCATTTAACCCTCAGTAGTGTGGTTGGTCAAGCTGTCACACCAAGTGCATTTAACCAGCAATAGTCTGTTAATTTTTTGGCCATATACTACATCAGGGGCAAGCTGCACCAGTCACCAAGTGCATTTAACCCTCAGTAGTGTGGTTGGTCAAGCTGTCACACCAAGTGCATTTAACCAGCAATAGTCTGTTCATTTTTTGGCCATATACTACATCAGGGGCAAGCTGCGCCTGTCACCAAGTGCATTTAACCCTCAATGGTGTGGTTGTTTTTTGGCTAAAGCCTACATCAGGGTGAAGCTGTCACACCAAGTGCATTTAACCAGCAATAGTCTGTTCATTTTTTGGCCATATACTACATCAGGGGCAAGCTGCGCCCGTCACCAAGTGCATTTAACCCTCAGTAGTGTGGTTGGTCAAGCTGTCACACCAAGTGCATTTAACCAGCAATAGTCTGTTCATTTTTGGCCATATACTACATCAGGGGCAAGCTGCGCCTGTCACCAAGTGCATTTAACCCTCAATGGTGTGGTTGTTTTTTGGCTAAAGCCTACATCAGGGTGAAGCTGTCACACCAAGTGCATTTAACCAGCAATAGTCTGTTCATTTTCTGGCCATATACTACATCAGGGGCAAGCTGCGCCCGTCACCAAGTGCATTTAACCCTCAGTAGTGTGGTTGGTCAAGCTGTCACACCAAGTGCATTTAACCAGCAATAGTCTGTTCATTTTTTGGCCATATACTACATCAGGGGCAAGCTGCGCCTGTCACCAAGTGCATTTAACCCTCAATGGTGTGGTTGTTTTTTTGGCTAAAGCCTACATCAGGGTGAAGCTGTCACACCAAGTGCATTTAACCAGCAATAGTCTGTTCATTTTTTGGCCATATACTACATCAGGGGCAAGCTGCGCCCGTCACCAAGTGCATTTAACCCTCAGTAGTGTGGTTGGTCAAGCTGTCACACCAAGTGCATTTAACCAGCAATAGTCTGTTAATTTTTTGGCCATATACTACATCAGGGGCAAGCTGCGCCCGTCACCAAGTGCATTTAACCCTCAGTAGTGTGGTTGGTCAAGCTGTCACACCAAGTGCATTTAACCAGCAATAGTCTGTTAATTTTTTTGCCATATACTACATCAGGGGCAAGCTGCACCAGTCACCAAGTGCATTTAACCCTCAGTAGTGTGGTTGGTCAAGCTGTCACACCAAGTGCATTTAACCAGCAATAGTCTGTTAATTTTTTGGCCATATACTACATCAGGGGCAAGCTGCGCCCGTCACCAAGTGCATTTAACCCTCAGTAGTGTGGTTGGTCAAGCTGTCACACCAAGTGCATTTAACCAGCAATAGTCTGTTAATTTTTTGGCCATATACTACATCAGGGGCAAGCTGCACCAGTCACCAAGTGCATTTAACCCTCAGTAGTGTGGTTGGTCAAGCTGTCACACCAAGTGCATTTAACCAGCAATAGTCTGTTCATTTTTTGGCCATATACTACATCAGGGGCAAGCTGCGCCCGTCACCAAGTGCATTTAAACCCTCAGTAGTGTGGTTGGTCAAGCTGTCACACCAAGTGCATTTAACCAGCAATAGTCTGTTCATTTTTGGCCATATACTACATCAGGGGCAAGCTGCGCCTGTCACCAAGTGCATTTAACCCTCAATGGTGTGGTTGTTTTTTGGCTAAAGCCTACATCAGGGTGAAGCTGTCACACCAAGTGCATTTAACCAGCAATAGTCTGTTCATTTTTTGGCCATATACTACATCAGGGGCAAGCTGCGCCCGTCACCAAGTGCATTTAACCCTCAGTAGTGTGGTTGGTCAAGCTGTCACACCAAGTGCATTTAACCAGCAATAGTCTGTTCATTTTTTGGCCATATACTACATCAGGGGCAAGCTGCGCCTGTCACCAAGTGCATTTAACCCTCAATGGTGTGGTTGTTTTTTGGCTAAAGCCTACATCAGGGTGAAGCTGTCACACCAAGTGCATTTAACCAGCAATAGTCTGTTCATTTTTTGGCCATATACTACATCAGGGGCAAGCTGCGCCCGTCACCAAGTGCATTTAACCCTCAGTAGTGTGGTTGGTCAAGCTGTCACACCAAGTGCATTTAACCAGCAATAGTCTGTTCATTTTTTGGCCATATACTACATCAGGGGCAAGCTGCGCCCGTCACCAAGTGCATTTAACCCTCAGTAGTGTGGTTGGTCAAGCTGTCACACCAAGTGCCTTTAACCAGCAATAGTCTGTTCATTTTTTGGCCATATACTACATCAGGGGCAAGCTGCGCCTGTCACCAAGTGCATTTAACCCTCAATGGTGTGGTTGTTTTTTGGCTAAAGCCTACATCAGGGTGAAGCTGTCACACCAAGTGCATTTAACCAGCAATAGTCTGTTCATTTTTTGGCCATATACTACATCAGGGGCAAGCTGCGCCCGTCACCAAGTGCATTTAACCCTCAGTAGTGTGGTTGGTCAAGCTGTCACACCAAGTGCATTTAACCAGCAATAGTCTGTTCATTTTTTGGCCATATACTACATCAGGGGCAAGCTGCGCCTGTCACCAAGTGCATTTAACCCTCAATGGTGTGGTTGTTTTTTGGCTAAAGCCTACATCAGGGTGAAGCTGTCACACCAAGTGCATTTAACCAGCAATAGTCTGTTCATTTTTTGGCCATATACTACATCAGTGGCAAGCTGCGCCCGTCACCAAGTGCATTTAACCCTCAGTAGTGTGGTTGGTCAAGCTGTCACACCAAGTGCATTTACCAGCAATAGTCTGTTCATTTTTTGGCCATATACTACATCAGGGGCAAGCTGCGCCCGTCACCAAGTGCATTTAACCCTCAGTAGTGTGGTTGGTCAAGCTGTCACACCAAGTGCATTTAACCAGCAATAGTCTGTTCATTTTTTGGCCATATACTACATCAGGGGCAAGCTGCGCCTGTCACCAAGTGCATTTAACCCTCAATGGTGTGGTTGTTTTTTGGCTAAAGCCTACATCAGGGTGAAGCTGTCACACCAAGTGCATTTAACCAGCAATAGTCTGTTCATTTTTTGGCCATATACTACATCAGGGGCAAGCTGCGCCCGTCACCAAGTGCATTTAACCCTCAGTAGTGTGGTTGGTCAAGCTGTCACACCAAGTGCATTTAACCAGCAATAGTCTGTTCATTTTTTGGCCATATACTACATCAGGGGCAAGCTGCGCCCGTCACCAAGTGCATTTAACCCTCAGTAGTGTGGTTGGTCAAGCTGTCACACCAAGTGCATTTAACCAGCAATAGTCTGTTAATTTTTTGGCCATATACTACATCAGGGGCAAGCTGCGCCCGTCACCAAGTGCATTTAACCCTCAGTAGTGTGGTTGGTCAAGCTGTCACACCAAGTGCATTTAACCAGCAATAGTCTGTTAATTTTTTGGCCATATACTACATCAGGGGCAAGCTGCACCAGTCACCAAGTGCATTTAACCCTCAGTAGTGTGGTTGGTCAAGCTGTCACACCAAGTGCATTTAACCAGCAATAGTCTGTTCATTTTTTGGCCATATACTACATCAGGGGCAAGCTGCGCCTGTCACCAAGTGCATTTAACCCTCAATGGTGTGGTTGTTTTTTGGCTAAAGCCTACATCAGGGTGAAGCTGTCACACCAAGTGCATTTAACCAGCAATAGTCTGTTCATTTTCTGGCCATATACTACATCAGGGGCAAGCTGCGCCCGTCACCAAGTGCATTTAACCCTCAGTAGTGTGGTTGGTCAAGCTGTCACACCAAGTGCATTTAACCAGCAATAGTCTGTTCATTTTTGGCCATATACTACATCAGGGGCAAGCTGCGCCTGTCACCAAGTGCATTTAACCCTCAATGGTGTGGTTGTTTTTTGGCTAAAGCCTACATCAGGGTGAAGCTGTCACACCAAGTGCATTTAACCAGCAATAGTCTGTTCATTTTTTGGCCATATACTACATCAGGGGCAAGCTGCGCCCGTCACCTAGTGCATTTAACCCTCAGTAGTGTGGTTGGTCAAGCTGTCACACCAAGTGCATTTAACCAGCAATAGTCTGTTCATTTTTGGCCATATACTACATCAGGGGCAAGCTGCGCCCATCACCAAGTGCATTTAACCCTCAGTAGTGTGGTTGGTCAAGCTGTCACACCAAGTGCCTTTAACCAGCAATAGTCTGTTCATTTTTTGGCCATATACTACATCAGGGGCAAGCTGCGCCTGTCACCAAGTGCATTTAACCCTCAGTGGTGTGGTTGTTTTTTGGCTAAAGCCTACATCAGGGTGAAGCTGTCACACCAAGTGCATTTAACCAGCAATAGTCTGTTCATTTTTTGGCCATATACTACATCAGGGGCAAGCTGCGCCCGTCACCAAGTGCATTTAACCCTCAGTAGTGTGGTTGGTCAAGCTGTCACACCAAGTGCATTTAACCAGCAATAGTCTGTTCATTTTTGGCCATATACTACATCAGGGGCAAGCTGCGCCTGTCACCAAGTGCATTTAACCCTCAATGGTGTGGTTGTTTTTTGGCTAAAGCCTACATCAGGGTGAAGCTGTCACACCAAGTGCATTTAACCAGCAATAGTCTGTTCATTTTTTGGCCATATACTACATCAGGGGCAAGCTGCGCCCGTCACCAAGTGCATTTAACCCTCAGTAGTGTGGTTGGTCAAGCTGTCACACCAAGTGCATTTAACCAGCATAGTCTGTTCATTTTTTGGCCATATACTACATCAGGGGCAAGCTGCGCCTGTCACCAAGTGCATTTAACCCTCAATGGTGTGGTTGTTTTTTTGGCTAAAGCCTACATCAGGGTGAAGCTGTCACACCAAGTGCATTTAACCAGCAATAGTCTGTTCATTTTTTGGCCATATACTACATCAGTGGCAAGCTGCGCCCGTCACCAAGTGCATTTAACCCTCAGTAGTGTGGTTGGTCAAGCTGTCACACCAAGTGCATTTACCAGCAATAGTCTGTTCATTTTTTGGCCATATACTACATCAGGGGCAAGCTGCGCCCGTCACCAAGTGCATTTAACCCTCAGTAGTGTGGTTGGTCAAGCTGTCACACCAAGTGCATTAACCAGCAATAGTCTGTTCATTTTTTGGCCATATACTACATCAGGGGCAAGCTGCGCCTGTCACCAAGTGCATTTAACCCTCAATGGTGTGGTTGTTTTTTGGCTAAAGCCTACATCAGGGTGAAGCTGTCACACCAAGTGCATTTAACCAGCAATAGTCTGTTCATTTTTTGGCCATATAGTACATCAGGGGCAAGCTGCGCCCGTCACCAAGTGCATTTAACCCTCAGTAGTGTGGTTGGTCAAGCTGTCACACCAAGTGCATTTAACCAGCAATAGTCTGTTAATTTTTTGGCCATATACTACATCAGGGGCAAGCTGCGCCCGTCACCAAGTGCATTTAACCCTCAGTAGTGTGGTTGGTCAAGCTGTCACACCAAGTGCATTTAACCAGCAATAGTCCTGTTAATTTTTTGGCCATATACTACATCAGGGGCAAGCTGCGCCCGTCACCAAGTGCATTTAACCCTCAGTAGTGTGGTTGGTCAAGCTGTCACACCAAGTGCATTTAACCAGCAATAGTCTGTTAATTTTTTGGCCATATCCTACATCAGGGGCAAGCTGCACCAGTCACCAAGTGCATTTAACCCTCAGTAGTGTGGTTGGTCAAGCTGTCACACCAAGTGCATTTAACCAGCAATAGTCTGTTCATTTTTTGGCCATATACTACATCAGGGGCAAGCTGCGCCTGTCACCAAGTGCATTAACCCTCAATGGTGTGGTTGTTTTTTGGCTAAAGCCTACATCAGGGTGAAGCTGTCACACCAAGTGCATTTAACCAGCAATAGTCTGTTCATTTTCTGGCCATATACTACATCAGGGGCAAGCTGCGCCCGTCACCAAGTGCATTTAACCCTCAGTAGTGTGGTTGGTCAAGCTGTCACACCAAGTGCATTTAACCAGCAATAGTCTGTTCATTTTTTGGCCATATACTACATCAGGGGCAAGCTGCGCCTGTCACCAAGTGCATTTAACCTCAATGGTGTGGTTGTTTTTTGGCTAAAGCCTACATCAGGGTGAAGCTGTCACACCAAGTGCATTTAACCAGCAATAGTCTGTTCATTTTTTGGCCATATACTACATCAGGGGCAAGCTGCGCCCGTCACCAAGTGCATTTAACCCTCAGTAGTGTGGTTGGTCAAGCTGTCACACCAAGTGCATTTAACCAGCAATAGTCTGTTCATTTTTTGGCCATATACTACATCAGGGGCAAGCTGCGCCCGTCACCAAGTGCATTTAACCCTCAGTAGTGTGGTTGGTCAAGCTGTCACACCAAGTGCATTTAACCAGCAATAGTCTGTTAATTTTTTGGCCATATACTACATCGGGGCAAGCTGCGCCCGTCACCAAGTGCATTTAACCCTCAGTAGTGTGGTTGGTCAAGCTGTCACACCAAGTGCATTTAACCAGCAATAGTCTGTTCATTTTTTGGCCATATACTACATCAGGGGCAAGCTGCGCCTGTCACCAAGTGCATTTAACCCTCAATGGTGTGGTTGTTTTTTGGCTAAAGCCTACATCAGGGTGAAGCTGTCACACCAAGTGCATTTAAACCAGCAACAGTCTGTTCATTTTTTGGCCATATACTACATCAGTGGCAAGCTGCGCCCGTCACCAAGTGCATTTAACCCTCAGTAGTGTGGTTGGTCAAGCTGTCCACACCAAGTGCATTTACCAGCAATAGTCCTGTTCATTTTTGGCCATATACTACATCAGGGGCAAGCTGCGCCCGTCACCAAGTGCATTTAACCCTCAGTAGTGTGGTTGGTCAAGCTGTCACACCAAGTGCATTTAACCAGCAATAGTCTGTTCATTTTTTGGCCATATACTACATCAGGGGCAAGCTGCGCCTGTCACCAAGTGCATTTAACCCTCAATGGTGTGGTTGTTTTTTGGCTAAAGCCTACATCAGGGTGAAGCTGTCACACCAAGTGCATTTAACCAGCAATAGTCTGTTCATTTTTTGGCCATATACTACATCAGGGCAAGCTGCGCCCGTCACCAAGTGCATTAACCCTCAGTAGTGTGGTTGGTCAAGCTGTCACACCAAGTGCATTTAACCAGCAATAGTCTGTTAATTTTTTGGCCTATACTACATCAGGGGCAAGCTGCGCCCGTCACCAAGTGCATTTAACCCTCAGTAGTGTGGTTGGTCAAGCTGTCACACCAAGTGCATTTAACCAGCAATAGTCTGTTAATTTTTTGGCCATATACTACATCAGGGGCAAGCTGCGCCCGTCACCAAGTGCATTTAACCCTCAGTAGTGTGGTTGGTCAAGCTGTCACACCAAGTGCATTTAAACAGCAATAGTCTGTTAATTTTTTGGCCATATCCTACATCAGGGGCAAAGCTGCACCAGTCACCAAGTGCATTAACCCTCAGTAGTGTGGTTGGTCAAGCTGTCACACCAAGTGCATTTAACCAGCAATAGTCTGTTCATTTTTTGGCCATATACTACATCAGGGGCAAGCTGCGCCTGTCACCAAGTGCATTTAACCCTCAATGGTGTGGTTGTTTTTTGGCTAAAGCCTACATCAGGGTGAAGCTGTCACACCAAGTGCATTTAACCAGCAATAGTCTGTTCATTTTCTGGCCATATACTACATCAGGGGCAAGCTGCGCCCGTCACCAAGTGCATTTAACCCTCAGTAGTGTGGTTGGTCAAGCTGTCACACCAAGTGCATTTAACCAGCAATAGTCTGTTCATTTTTGGCCATATACTACATCAGGGGCAAGCTGCGCCTGTCACCAAGTGCATTTAACCCTCAATGGTGTGGTTGTTTTTTGGCTAAAGCCTACATCAGGGTGAAGCTGTCACACCAAGTGCATTTAACCAGCAATAGTCTGTTCATTTTTTGGCCATATACTACATCAGGGGCAAGCTGCGCCCGTCACCAAGTGCATTTAACCCTCAGTAGTGTGGTTGGTCAAGCTGTCACACCAAGTGCATTTAACCAGCAATAGTCTGTTCATTTTTTGGCCATATACTACATCAGGGGCAAGCTGCGCCCGTCACCAAGTGCATTTAACCCTCAGTAGTGTGGTTGGTCAAGCTGTCACACCAAGTGCATTTAACCAGCAATAGTCTGTTAATTTTTTGGCCATATACTACATCAGGGGCAAGCTGCACCAGTCACCAAGTGCATTTAACCCTCAGTAGTGTGGTTGGTCAAGCTGTCACACCAAGTGCATTTAACCAGCAATAGTCTGTTCATTTTTTGGCCATATACTACATCAGGGGCAAGCTGCGCCCGTCACCAAGTGCATTTAACCCTCAGTAGTGTGGTTGGTCAAGCTGTCACACCAAGTGCATTTAACCAGCAATAGTCTGTTAATTTTTTGGCCATATACAACATCAGGGGCAAGCTGCGCCCGTCACCAAGTGCATTTAACCCTCAGTAGTGTGGTTGGTCAAGCTGTCACACCAAGTGCATTTAACCAGCAATAGTCTGTTAATTTTTTGGCCATATACTACATCGGGGCAAGCTGCGCCCGTCACCAAGTGCATTTAACCCTCAGTAGTGTGGTTGGTCAAGCTGTCACACCAAGTGCATTTAACCAGCAATAGTCTGTTAATTTTTTGGCCATATACTACATCAGGGGCAAGCTGCACCAGTCACCAAGTGCATTTAACCCTCAGTAGTGTGGTTGGTCAAGCTGTCACACCAAGTGCATTTAACCAGCAATAGTCTGTTCATTTTTTGGCCATATACTACATCAGGGGCAAGCTGCGCCCTGTCACCAAGTGCATTTAACCCTCAATGGTGTGGTTGTTTTTTGGCTAAAGCCTACATCAGGGTGAAGCTGTCACACCAAGTGCATTTAACCAGCAATAGTCTGTTCATTTTTTGGCCATATACTACATCAGGGGCAAGCTGCGCCCCGTCACCAAGTGCATTTAACCCTCAGTAGTGTGGTTGGTCAAGCTGTCACACCAAGTGCATTTAACCAGCATAGTCTGTTCATTTTTTGGCCATATACTACAATCAGGGGCAAGCTGCGCCTGTCACCAAGTGCATTTAACCCTCAATGGTGTGGTTGTTTTTTGGCTAAGCCTACATCAGGGTGAAGCTGTCACACCAAGTGCATTTAACCAGCAATAGTCTGTTCATTTTTGGCCATATACTACATCGGGGGCAAGCTGCGCCCGTCACCAAGTGCATTTAACCCTCAGTAGTGTGGTTGGTCAAGCTGTCACACCAAGTGCATTTAACCAGCAATAGTATGTTCATTTTTTGGCCATATACTACATTAGGGGCAAGCTGCGCCTGTCACCAAGTGCATTTAACCCTCAATGGTGTGGTTGTTTTTTGGCTAAAGCCTACATCAGGGTGAAGCTGTCACACCAAGTGCATTTAACCAGCAATAGTCTGTTCATTTTTTGGCCATATACTACATCAGGGGCAAGCTGCGCCCGTCACCAAGTGCATTTAACCCTCAGTAGTGTGGTTGGTCAAGCTGTCACACCAAGTGCATTTAACCAGCAATAGTCTGTTCATTTTTTGGCCATATACTACATCAGGGGCAAGCTGCGCCCGTCACCAAGTGCATTTAAACCCTCAGTAGTGTGGTTGGTCAAGCTGTCACACCAAGTGCCTTTAACCAGCAATAGTCTGTTCATTTTTTGGCCATATACTACATCAGGGGCAAGCTGCGCCTGTCACCAAGTGCATTTAACCCTCAATGGTGTGGTTGTTTTTTGGCTAAAGCCTACATCAGGGTGAAGCTGTCACACCAAGTGCATTTAACCATCAATAGTCTGTTCATTTTTTGGCCATATACTACATCAGGGCAAGCTGCGCCCGTCACCAAGTGCATTTAACCCTCAGTAGTGTGGTTGGTCAAGCTGTCACACCAAGTGCATTAACCAGCAATAGTCTGTTCATTTTTTGGCCATATACTACATCAGGGGCAAGCTGCGCCTGTCACCAAGTGCATTTAACCCTCAATGGTGTGGTTGTTTTTTGGCTAAAGCCTACATCAGGGTGAAGCTGTCACACCAAGTGCATTTAACCAGCAATAGTCTGTTCATTTTTTGGCCATATACTACATCGGGGGCAAGCTGCGCCCGTCACCAAGTGCATTAACCCTCAGTAGTGTGGTTGGTCAAGCTGTCACACCAAGTGCATTTAACCAGCAATAGTCTGTTCATTTTTTGGCCATATACTACATTAGGGGCAAGCTGCGCCTGTCACCAAGTGCATTTAACCCTCAATGGTGTGGTTGTTTTTGGCTAAAGCCTACATCAGGGTGAAGCTGTCACACCAAGTGCATTTAACCAGCAATAGTCTGTTCATTTTTTGGCCATATACTACATCAGGGGCAAGCTGCGCCCGTCACCAAGTGCATTTAACCCTCAGTAGTGTGGTTGGTCAAGCTGTCACACCAAGTGCATTTAACCAGCAATAGTCTGTTCATTTTTTGGCCATATACTACATCAGGGGCAAGCTGCGCCGTCACCAAGTGCAATTTAACCCTCATGTAGTGTGGTTGGTCAAGCTGTCACACCAAGTGCCTTTAACCAGCAATAGTCTGTTCATTTTTTGGCCATATACTAATCAGGGGCAAGCTGCGCCTGTCACCAAGTGCATTTAACCCTCAATGGTGTGGTTGTTTTTTGGCTAAAGCCTACATCAGGGTGAAGCTGTCACACCAAGTGCATTTAACCAGCAATAGTCTGTTCATTTTTGGCCATATACTACATCAGGGGCAAGCTGCGCCCGTCACCAAGTGCATTTAACCCTCAGTAGTGTGGTTGGTCAAGCTGTCACACCAAGTGCATTTAACCAGCAATAGTCTGTTCATTTTTTGGCCATATACTACATCAGGGGCAAGCTGCGCCTGTCACCAAGTGCATTTAACCCTCAATGGTGTGGTTGTTTTTTGGCTAAAGCCTACATCAGGTGAAGCTGTCACACCAAGTGCATTTAACCAGCAATAGTCTGTTCATTTTTTGGCCATATACTACATCAGGGCAAGCTGCGCCCGTCACCAAGTGCATTTAACCCTCAGTAGTGTGGTTGGTCAAGCTGTCACACCAAGTGCATTTAACCAGCAATAGTCTGTTCATTTTTTTGGCCATATACTACATCGGGGCAAGCTGCGCCTGTCACCAAGTGCATTTAACCCTCAATGGTGGTGGTTGTTTTTTGGCTAAAGCCTACATCAGGGTGAAGCTGTCACACCAAGTGCATTTAACCAGCAATAGTCTGTTCATTTTTTGGCCATATACTACATCAGGGGCAAGCTGCGCCCGTCACCAAGTGCATTTAACCCTCAGTAGTGTGGTTGGTCAAGCTGTCACACCAAGTGCATTTAACCAGCAATAGTCTGTTAATTTTTTGGCCATATACTACATCAGGGGCAAGCTGCGCCCGTCACCAAGTGCATTTAACCTTCAGTAGTGTGGTTGGTCAAGCTGTCACACCAATTGCATTTAACCAGCAATAGTCTGTTCATTTTTTGGCCATATACTACATCAGGGGCAAGCTGCGCCCGTCACCAAGTGCATTTAACCCTCAGTAGTGTGGTTGGTCAAGCTGACACACCAATTGCATTTAACCAGCAATAGTCTGTTAATTTTTTGGCCATATACTACATCAGGGGCAAGCTGCGCCCGTCACCAAGTGCATTTAACCCTCAGTAGTGTGGTTGGTCAAGCTGTCAAACCAAGTGCATTTAACCAGCAATAGTCTGTTAATTTTTTGGCCATATACTACATCAGGGGCAAGCTGCACCCGTCACCAAGTGCATTTAACCCTCAGTAGTGTGGTTGGTCAAGCTGTCACACACAAGTGCATTTAACCAGCAATAGTCTGTCATTTTTGGCCATATACTACATCAGGGGCAAGCTGCGCCTGTCACCAAGTGCATTTAACCCTCAATGGTGTGGTTGTTTTTTTGGCTAAAGCCTACATCAGGTGAAGCTGTCACACCAAGTGCATTTAACCAGCAATAGTCTGTTCATTTTTTGGCCATATACTACATCAGGGCAAGCTGCGCCCGTCACCAAGTGCATTTAACCCTCACTAGTGTGGTTGGTCAAGCTGTCACACCAGTGCATTTAACCAGCAATAGTCTGTTCATTTTTGGCCATATACTACATCAGGGCAAGCTGCGCCTGTCACCAAGTGCATTTAACCCTCAATGGTGTGGTTGTTTTTTGGCTAAAGCCTACATCAGGGTGAAGCGTCACACCAAGTGCATTTAACCAGCAATAGTCTGTTTAATTTTTTGGCCATATACTACATCAGGGGCAAGCTGCGCCGTCACCAAGTGCATTTAACCCTCAGTAGTGTGGTTGGTCAAGCTGTCACACCCAAGTGCCATTTAACCAGCAATAGTCTGTTCATTTTTTGGCCATATACTACATCAGGGGCAAGCTGCGCCCGTCACCAAGTGCATTTAACCCTCAGTAGTGTGGTTGGTCAAGCTGTCACACCAAGTGCATTTAACCAGCAATAGTCTGTTCATTTTTGGCCATATACTACATCAGGGGCAAGCTGCGCCGTCACAAGTGCATTTAACCTCAGTAGTGTGGTTGGTCAAGCTGTCACACCAAGTGCATTTAACAGCAATAGTGTGGTTATTTTTGGCCATATACCAGTCAATCTGTCAGTAAATCCATACCGGTCACCCAGCGCCTAAATACTAGGCCTCAAATTTATATCCCGCTAAATCTGTC